>NW_028141160.1:926808-984335 GCF_030444845.1 Prenolepis imparis
AAGCAGTGGTATCAACGCAGAGTACTAGTTATAAGCTCTTGCATTTAAATTATTTAAAAGATTATTATATTGCGAACTTTAAGAAAGAATCGGTAAAATAGAATCTTTTTTATATGAGAAAGCAATTATAAAAATAACTTAAATTATTACGAAAAAGCTATCAATTGATTTTAACTAACAAAATTAGCTATTCTTTAACAATAATTTACAAATTTATAAATAAAAAATAAAAATATTAATAAAAATGAATATATTAATAAATTTACTTGTTAAGAGAGGATTCCTTTAAATTAATTTGGGACGAAAGTTTATTTCCATTATTTTTTTTCTTATCCTTTTGATGTTGGTTAACTTTTTCCATTTTTTCTTTCTATCCCTTTTTCTTCTTCGCTCCTTTATTTAAAACTAAAACAAAAACGTATACAATAATATATCGCATAAAGTGTAATTCCCTATTAAAAATAGAAATCAAATCGCAAGAATTTTATAAGAGAGCAATATCAATATCGAACAAAATTTTTAAAAATTACAATTTAAAATATAAAAAATAATTAAGCAATGTAATAATTATTAAAGTTGTTTATAATGTATAATTTATAACATAATTATTAAAAATATATCAATAATTTAGCTCACCTCTTTGAACCTCCTGCAGGTTTGAGAAGATACGTTGCTATGTACAGAGAGTAACATATTTTGTTTTATCGTTGCTATAGAAAATTCGATGAAAAAGAGATATAATGGAGAATAATGGAAATAAACATTCGTCCCAAATTAATTTAAAGGAATCCTCTCTTAACAAGTAAATTTATTAATATATTCATTTTTTTAATATTTTCATTTTTTATTTATAAATTTTTAAATTATTGTTAGAGAATAGCTAATTTTGTTAGTTAAAATCGATTGATAGCTTTTTCGTAATAATTTAAGTTATTTTTATAATTGCTTTCTCATATAAAAAAGATTCTATTTTACCGATTCTTTCTTAAAGTTCGCAATATAATAATCTTTTAAATAATTTAAATGCAAGAGCTTATAACTTCGTGACATAAAAGTTTTATAAAATATATTTTATTAATAATATTGATATTATATTGATATACGCTACTCATTTACAGAATACTTAACATACAGCAGGAAACATTAAATGAAGAAAATAATTCGGAAAACAGCAACAAAAAGGAAACTTTTACTCCAAATCGAAGTAATGATGTGGAAGTCAACAGGCAGGAAATTACTTTTCTCAATCAAAATGATGTTTTAGAGACGATATATTTGGCATCGGATGAAATGTTGGAATCGATACAATTCGAAGATTCTACTGTGTGAGTCTTTATATGTTTAATTTATACTTAATATAATGTAATTTTTTATTTAATTGTATAATTATTATGCAAATTTTTACCTCTATGTCTTAAATGTATTATCATATCAGTTAATAGAATATTTATGAGATTAATTTAAACGAAAAATTTAATAACGAAATATACTACAATATAATGAATTGTTTTTAAAATTTACATTATCAGAAATTATATAACCACATGTAATTATCAAATCTACCATTGGAAAAATATTATCAATAAATGATATTTAATACACTTTCGTTAATAATGTATTGTTTTTTAAAGCATGTTATTAGAATAATTTAATTAAAATATCTCATTTGTAAATTAATATAGTTTTGATACAAATATATTTAATATCAAAATTTTTATGTCACAATAACCTTCAAAATTTCTTTTGGACTATTTATTAACAATTGTTGTGATCACATTATGTATATATATTTGATTCTTTCTTAAATAAAAAATAATTATCTTTTATTGTAATTAACAAATAAAAGAACATATTATTTAATATTTTATCTTGATAATTAAAATAAATTAAAATATTTTTATATTACTAATTTTAATAAAAAATTTATTTAGAGAAATTGTTGGATTTATCGACGAAATTGATGGTCCGAAGATAGTTGGTAAATCCCAACATTATAGATTGTTAAAGTTTTTGGTGAACAACAACAGTAAACATCGCATTCAAGTTGTTGCCTGGAACGAAGAAATTGATCGTATAAATTTTCATATACAACCAAATCGAGTAAGTGATACATTTTTATATAATTTATTTTTTATAACATTAAAATTATTATTTTTATTATCATTTTGTTGTAATATTTTTTTAAAAAATTTTTATTCCAATAAAGTACATATAAAACAGTAGTATTAGAATAATATTAATTTAATATATTTAATTTAATAATATTTGTTAATTTTGCAGATTGTGCGTATTGATGGTGCCAAGGCTAAAAGGGTAAAAATACCTGAATTCAACTAAGGTGATAGATATTTGATATACACCGCAATTATAGTATCATAAAGTTTAGTTGAGTGATATCGAATGCAGATGTCGATATCGCTGTTCGATTGTATTATCGACTATTGACATATATATCCATCCTCCTTTGTATCATATAAAAACACATATGTTCTAACAATAAATAAGAGTTCTTTTGTACTAACGACAAGTTAATGTGTATCCACCTTTCCTTTAAGATAGATAGAAAGATAGAAAGGTGAGCATTACTAACAAGGTTATGGGCCCAGGACGGGTAAATAAGCATATAACAATATTGATCGAGAAAACGGAAATATAACCTAATTTTTTCGAGAAAGATTCTTGAAGCATTCATAAATTTCGGTCTGAGGCAGTAAAAATACAGATAGAAAGAAAGAATGGCCTCGTCATCACAAGTTGTTGATCGCATTGACAAATTAAATGGTGCGAATTTTCGGTCATGGAAATTTAACATGAAGATGACCTTAGTACAAAGAGAGTTGTGGCAGCATGTAACCGGCGAAGCTATTTTACCGGACAATCATGCGCCAAAAGAAGGAGAACGTTTTCGGATTAAAGAAAACAAAGCTCTAGCGACAATAGCCCTCGGCGTCGAACCTGAACATCAAATACATATCCTGGACTGCGTCAAGGCATCTGATGCGTGGGAAGCATTACAGAGGATTTTTGAACCAAAATCGCGAGCAAGGATTTTACAGTTAAAGAAGCAGATGGTGTCCATAAAATTAGAACCTAACGAGACGATGAATTCATATTTATCAAGGCTGAAGACATGCAGTGACAGTCTTAAGGAGGTAGGATATGAATTTAGAGATGATGATTTTGCTTACGCTATGTTATCAGGTCTTCCGGACGGATATGATGGAATAGTAATGGCGCTTGCAAATCTGGATGATGAAAAATTCAAATCAACCGAAATTAAAGAGATACTCATGAACGAATTTGAACGTCGAACCCTGAAGGAAGGAGGAAAGACTGATGAACAACCAAAGGAGGCATATCAAACAAACAGTAAGGAACACAATAAGGAAGAAAAACGAAGATGCTTTAGATGTAATAAAATAGGGCATTTAGCGAACAGTTGCAATACAAAATTGTTTAATGCGAAAAGAAATATGAAGCGTTACACATCTAATACAAATAAAAATAGTAATATGCTATTATTAGAATTAAATAATACTCAATTAGATGATTCATGGTTGATAGATAGTGGAGCGACTCATCACGTATGTAAACATAGGGAATGGTTTGATAAATATAAATCAATAGCTAATGAAATAATTTATTCAGCAGATAGTAAATCAAGCGACACTTTAAAGGCTGTAGGTGTAGGTAATATAAGAATACAAACCTTTGTCGGTAATAACAAATTCAATTTGACGCTACTAAACGTATATCACGTTCCTAATGTAAGACGTAATTTATTGTCATTTTCGCAAATAGAAAAGAAACGTAAAAGACTATTAATAGACACCGGAAAACTTAAAATTCAAGACAAAGAGAATAAGATGATAGTGGGGGAAGCTCTATGCAAAAATGGTTTATATATTGTTAAAGCGAAAATCGTAAAAAATATAAATAGTATAAATCAAACCGAAGCGGACATCACATATACTAATAAGTTAACAGATAGTGAAAAATGGCACCAAAGATTCTGCCATGTAAATATGAAGACTATCCGCGAATTATCTAAAGGAAATTTAGTTAGAGGCTTAGACAATATAAATATAAACGACACGCACTGTAATAGTTGTAGTATCGGTAAATCAACGAAAGCTCCCTGTAAAGAACTAGGTTGTAGACAAACAAAGAATCCATTAGAGTTAGTTCATTCAGATTTGTGTGGCCCTATGCCAATAAAATCAATTGGTGGAGCAAAGTATTTTTTGACATTCACCGATGATTATTCCAGAAAAGCGACAGTATATTGTTTACAAAGTAAAGATGAAGTAACTCAATATGTCCGTAAATATATAGCTAGAGTAGAAAGAGAGACAGACAGAAAGGTAAAAAGATTTAGAAGTGATAATGGATTAGAGTATTGCAATAAAAATCTTAAACGGATGTTTGATGAAATGGGAATAAAACATGAACGAACAAATGTATATACACCACAAATGAACGGAATTGCAGAACGAATTAATAGGACATTGTTAGATTTAGTACGTGCAATGCTTAAAAATGCTGAGTTACCTGAAAGATTTTGGGCTGAAGCTATTGTAACTGCGTGTTATATTAAAAATAGAGTCATACATTCGTTTGTTAATGACATTCCAGAAAGGATTTGGACGGGAAATAATCCAAGTGTAAAACATTTAAAAGTTTATGGTTGTTTAGCTTATGCGCATATCAGTAAACAAGGTAGAAACAAGCTTGATTCTAGAGGGAAAGAATGTATACTTATTGGATATTCTAATCAAACGAAAGGATATAGATTGTGGGATCCGATTAAATGCGATGTATTACAAACAAAACATGTAGAGTTTGTTGAAGATGTTTGTGGATATGAGTATATTTATAGTAAAAAGACACTTGAAACTCCGTTTACTAATACTAATAATATTGATGATGTAGATACTGTAGATGAAGATGAAGAATCAGAAACTAGTGAAACGCAAGAAGAACACACGGATGATAATGCAGGATTAATTGATTCACATAAAACTTTATCAGAGGGAAAACGTAACGTAGGTAGGCCGAGGAAAGTAGTTAAAAATCCGTGGGGTCGTGCAGTAAAACCTAAAAACATAGAATTTAATTTAACAGAAATAGTTGAACCAACAACGTATGAAGAAGCGGTAACGTCACCACAATCGGAAAAATGGGAAATAGCAATGAAAGAAGAGTTAACAAGTTTGAATAATAGAAACACGTGGGAAATATTAAGCAAACCAGAAAACGTTAATTGTATTGGAAGTAAATGGGTATATAAAATTAAAACAGATTCGGCAGGGAAAATAGCAAGATATAAAGCTAGATTAGTCGCACAAGGTTTTTCCCAAAAGAAGGATATAGATTATTCAGAATCATATGCACCTGTCGCAAATATTTCGTTAATCAGATTGTTAATAGCCATGTCGATGTCGCATAATTGGAAGATGCATCACTTACAATTAGATGTAAAATGTGCATATCTCTACGGAAATCTTAAGGAAGAAATTTACATGAGATTGCCGCCAGGACATAAAGACTATGATATAAAAGTAGCGAAACTTTTAAGACCAATATACGGTTTAAAACAGTCAGGGCGTAACTGGAATAACGCAATTGACGAATTTCTAATAAAACATGGATTTAAACGATTGCAAGCAAGCAACTGTGTTTACATTTACGATAATAATCTTATTCTTACATTATATGTAGATGATATTATATTATTTGCTCCATCAATTGACAAAATAAACAAAGTTAAGTCATTACTTGATTCAGAATACGAAATAAGAGACTTAGGTAGAGTATCGTACTTATTAGGTATAACTATCGAATATGAAAAAAATAAAGTAAGATTATCGCAAGCATTATATTTAAACAAATTGTTAAGCGAATATGGAATGGATGATTGTAAAACTTATAAAACACCGATTGAACCCGGGATAAAGTTATCGAAATATGACAGTCCACAGAGCGATGTTGATAAGGACGAAATGAATAATGTACCGTATAAACAATTAATTGGATCACTAATGTATGTAGCGTTGGCAACACGGCCAGATATATTGTACGCGGTAACAAAATTGTCACAATTTAGTTCTAATCCCGGGAGAGCACATTGGTTACAAGCTAAGAGAGTATTAAGATACTTGGCTGCAACAAAAGATATTAGTTTAGTGTATAGTTGCGGTACAAATGAGATAGAAATTTTTAGTGACGCAGATTGGGCATCAGATATTGATGATAGACACTCTTATAGTGGTATGATAGTATTTCTAAACGGAAACCCAATAATATGGAAGTCTAATAAACAAAAGTCAATTTCGACATCTACTATGGAGGCTGAATATGTTGCGTTAGAAATAGCTGTAAAGGAAGTTATATGGTTGAATATGATGTTCAGTGAACTAGCACAGAAAACAGGCTTAGACATGCCTTGTAAACCATATGTCATAAGATGCGACAATAAATCGGCAATTGATTTTACAAGAAATAAAATAGAGAGATCGCGTACAAAACATATTGATATAACTTATCATATTACTAGAGAGATGCATGAGGACGGTTTAATTGAACTAAAATATATCTCTTCTGGTGATATTGTGGCTGACATATTCACAAAGCCATTATCTTATATTATAATGAATAAGCATGTTGAGAAGTTAGGATTACGACAAATTGCAGAGTAATCAAAGTGGGGGATTTGATAGATATTTGATATACACCGCAATTATAGTATCATAAAGTTTAGTTGAGTGATATCGAATGCAGATGTCGATATCGCTGTTCGATTGTATTATCGATTATTGACATATATATCCATCCTCCCTTGTATCATATAAAAACACATATGTTCTAACAATAAATAAGAGTTCTTTTGTACTAACGACAAGTTCATGTGTATCCACCTTTCCTTTAAGATAGATAGAAAGATAGAAAGGTGAGCATTACTAACACAAGGGACTCTTCAATACGAATTAATTATTCGTTCCAACACGACGATAAATACGTTGGGTAATTTTGACCTAAAAAAAAAACATGCAAGCGGTGCAACCATAATTAGTGGAATTGTGTGATGTATCTCAACATCTTAATGCATGCATTAGTAAGTGTTTATATGTATATAATATACTTTATACTATAATCCGGTATTTCTTATATATCGATGAACATTTGTATGCAAATGTACGTATAAATATGTAACTATATGTTTTTACAAATCTTTTATATACATATTTTTTACATAATTTCTTATTTTTATACTATTTGATTTTTATAATTATGGGATTTAAATATTTTCTATAAGTCAATTCGTTATAATACAGTCTTGTGATAAACTAAAAATTAATAAAATTTTTTTCAGATATACGTGGATACATTAAAACGAATTTCAATAAGTTTTCAAATAGTTTTAAAACAATAGGCTGCGGATCCATTACAGATAAGACGTATAAATTGGAGATACAAATAGTTAATTATGATAATGATGTCTACTTCGACAAGGGGCAAATGATTGAAATGAAAGGATATGTAAAAATTATGAGTAAGCTATGTGAAAAAGTTTTAAAATTTCTAAAAATATAATAACTATATAACTGTCATTAATATTATAATTTTATCATTTAGATGACGTATTTTACTTGGAGGTTGATCATTCAACAGACATAAAGCAAATAGGAGAGGAAAAGTTATCTCTACAACAATTATTGTTGGGTACAAGACCAATTGTAAAAAAAACATCCAATGAAGATTTAGGATTACCACCACGCAAAATGATTCGAAAATAATGATTCTTTTCCATTTCATTAAATAATATGTGAAAATAATTATAATACAAAAAAAAATTTTTTTTAACGCGTTCACAATGTTTCGTTATAAGTAGTTTTACTTTCGTGTTATTTAAACGTTATAATATTTCGAAAGTATTATTTTATATATATATATACTCTTCTAGAGACTATATATAGTATCCATTAAATCAGATTTCAAACTACGGGGTTAGTCGTTTATTAATCATCATTCATACTTTCTATGCAGATGTAAAATAAAAAATAAAATTTTGCAAATCGAGGAATTCTTTTTCTTTTTAATATTATCGATATCTTTTTTTTATGTTTAATTTACTCAGGAGTAAGCAAAAAAAGATAGCCTATTTCGATATAATAATTAGTTTAATGTATCACAAATTTCGGCTAGAGAGTACTAAAGTAAAATGATATTATATCCTTTTCTCTTAATTATTTTATAAATAGATAAACTTGCTTAATTATTTAATTAAAATCCTATAAATTGTGATAATGCAATATGCTTACGAAAACATTTTACATAAAATTTAATTTTATTTCATAAAATACATTGTATTACATATAACATCATTTTTAAAAAATCATTATTTATGTAACGAATGGTGACATCTATTTTCAACATTATTGAAATAATTATATTTTACTTTTAATGTCAAAGTTCGGAAAAAATTGATACAGGATACTGTATAGTCTCTAAAAGAATATATGAAATAATACTTTTGCTAAATAAGATGAAAGTAAAACTACTTATAACTATAACCAAACATTGTGACGCGTTTAAAAAAAAATTTTTTTAAGTATTAGTATTATTTATACATGTTATTTAATGATATAGAGAAATCATTTTAATCATTATTTTCGAATCATTTTGCGTGGTGATAATCCTAAATCTTCATTAGATGTTTTCGTTAAAATTGATCTTGCACCCAACAATAATTGTTGAAAAGATATCTCTTTTTCTCCTATTTGCTTTATATCAGACGAATTCTCAACCTTCAAATAAAATTTGTCATTTAACGATAAAATTATAATATTGATAACAGTTATATATATTGTTATGTCCGTGTTACGTCCGTACTTCGTTACGTCCCTGTATCTGCAAGCATTTGAAGTTCACGTAAAGTTCATGTATAAACCGCGCGGCGACATTGGTCAGTATTTAATAATTAAATACGTGGCAGAAATTAAAAGACTGTGCAAGCCGACATCTGCTTGGCAGCAAAATGTTGTCCAAATGATATACATTTAAATAATGTAAAATATTAATTTATCGCTCGCCTTTAAATATTGTTACGTCCCTGGTTTTCATCCCCTGAGCGCCTTCATTTCATCCCCCGAGCATCATCGCTAGAGGGTTGTTTATTAACAACCGGCGTGCGGATGTTTTCCGGCGCCATATTGAGATTTGGTCTAGCCGTCGCATCGTGCGGACGCTTCCGAGACCTTAGTACATTTTCCGCATATTATATGCATTCGTTATTATATTTCATCGTCCTTTTGTATTGGGTCGTGATATTAAAGTTCCTTGTTTTATTACGCGAGTCTATTTATTTCGGGCGCGTGAGTGAGTGAGTGCGAGTGAACCCCTTTTTGCGAAATATCGCAAAAGCCGTCCCGAGGACGTAACATTTTGGGGGCTCGTCCGGGATTGTACGACATCGAGGAAATCATTATGACGACGACGCACGCACCGAGAGCTACCCGATCGCAGGCTTCATCTCGAGCGACTGCGAGCGAGGAGTCGACGGATCAAACGTCGACGGAGACTCTGCAAGCCGAGACTCTGCGAACTATCCTTCAGGAGCTTAGTCAGCTTCGACAGGAGCAGAGAACGGAGCGACAGTTGATGCAGACAGAGCTGCAGAAAAGGGACGACATATTACAACGTTTGGAATAGGAAATCATCCAAATAAATCAGCTAAGTCGTTCCAATAATATTCCGGTTTCCGCGAGCGCGAGCGATCGTGATATGGTTCCAAATCGCAGCAATTCGTGCGCGACAATTATTACGGGAAATTTAGGATTTAAATTAAAACCTGACACCTTCGACGGAACAGTCCCTTTAAGAGAATTCTTTTCACAATTCGAGTTGATTGCGCGAGCAAATCGTTGGGATGACGAAACTAAGAATGTGGCATTAATTTCATGCTTAAGAAGGAAAGCGCGCGCGGTATTAGAGTGCATAGATGATACTGAAAATCTCAATTACGACGAATTAAAATCTAAATTAGAATTGAGATTTGGGGAAGGACATCTTTCCCAGTCTTATTATTCCTTGTTTACAAATAGAAAACAAAAAGCGGGAGAGGATGAGGCTACTTTGGGTTCGGAAATTGAAAGATTGGTAAAATTAGCGTATCCCAAATGTTCGCATCATATCCGCGATAAGATCGCTTGTGCGCAATATATCTCTGCAATCTCGAATAGACTTGTGAGAAGGACTCTTCAATTAGAGGCTATCACTTCCTTGAAAGTGGCCGTACAAAGAGTGATGACAATTAAAGTCATTCAAGAAAAAAATTATGAAGGACAGGGAGATTTTAACGAGAAATATAAAAATGAGGATGAATAATGCATCCAAAATCCAATTTTGTTTATTATTTAATTTTATGTGTAATTTAGTGTAATTGAATATTATTAGTTTACTCGTTTATCTTTGTTGTAATTTCAAGGGATTTGAAAAAGAAGACGAAGGAAAGTTATTAATTTATGAAGTTTTGGACGAAAAGGAAAGGAAGACTGGAGGAGGAATGATTTGAACGAAAAGGAAAAGGGAAAATTATAAGAAGACTGTCTCACCCACGGTTTTTGACCGTGGTTTTCCCGTGGATCGTAGGGCAAATGTCGAGGCAGGAACTTGGGCATGGGTCCACGGAAAAGTTACCCTACCCTTGTTCGAAGACCCCTAGGATGCCGGAAGTCGCAGCCAAAGGATGCCAGGACGTGTCAAGAGAAAGTCGCTGAAAGTCGATTGGGTTCAGGATGGCGGATCGCTCGGTAACCTGGGCAGGAGCTCAGGGTAGAGCAGGAAGATTCGTCGGAGCCCTGGAGTCGACGTTTGGAAGTGTTCGTCAATTGGGACCAGTTTGGCGGATTGCTCGGTAACCTGGGCAGGAGTCCAGGGTAGAGCAGGGAAATTCGTCGGTGCCCTGGAGTTGACATTGGAGCACAAGAAAAGATTCAGCGAAGAAGAGACTCCCCATTGTTGATTGTCGGGACGACAATCTTGAAGAAGGGGGATAGTGTTACGTCCCTGGATTACATCCCCTATGCGTTTCCAAGATAACATCGTCAAGGAGATTATTTATTAACAACCGACACGAGATTGTTTCTGGACGCCATGATTTGGACTTGAGTGACAGCTGTCAAACTGATCGGTCGCGCGGTCTCTTGTTACGTTTATTTAACGTGCTCTTGTATTCTAATTCCATTAAAGTTATCGAATTCTTTTATATATCGTCTGGTTCATTTCCCGGCGCGAGTGTGTGTGAGAGTGTGACGTTGCGTTGCGCGCTTCGAGCTATCGCGAAACTGTCGCGCGAACGTAACATTTTGCCGGCGTGAGTGAGTGAGTGCGAGTGAACCCCTTTTTGCGAAATATAGCAAAAGCCGTCCCGAGGACGTAACAATATTAATACTCTTTTAATAATTCTTTAAATATTGAACACCGACAATTGTTGCCGCGTGTGGTTTATACAGCGCTGACTTGACGATTAAAGGAGTATTAATATTTAATGGCGAGTTATTTTATTAAACTAATAATTAATTATGCCTCGAAGAAAAGTAGTTCGAACTGCTGAAGAAGAAGAAGAATTCCAGTGTAATAAACGAGAAAGAAAAGCAAAATCTCAAATGGAAAGACGGAAAATGAAACGAATGATAACTAAAAAAGATTGTCAATCTTTATCAAATAGCAGTGAGATTTGTCCAAATATAGCGCAAACTTTAACAAGCTTCTCGAGAAATATAGTAATAGATCATGTTGTTTCACAATTGGTTAATTCACCTATGAAAGTATTATCTCCAACGAATAATGTTAATGTTAACGATGATACTGATATAATTAGAAATGTTTACAATTCAACTACAGAAACTTTATTAAATAACAATCTTACTTTCTCTATACCTAGCACATCAAATAGTACAAGCTTCTCGAGAAATATAGTAAGAGATCATGTTGTTTCACAATCGGTTAATCCACCTATGAAAGTATTATCTCCAACGAATAATGTTAATGTTAACGATGATACTGATATAATTAGAAATGTTCACAATTCAACTACAGAAACTTTATTAAATAACAATATTACTTTCTCTATACCTAGCACATCAAATAGTACACACAATATAGTTGATAAAAGTAAAGTTGTAAATCGTATTGCACAATGTCGAGCTTTAAAAAAAGGATATGTTAATATTAATACGTCTTCTACTACTCAACTACAAAATATTATAGAGTATTACATAGGAGAAATGAATATATGTTGTGAACATTGTGGTGCAAAACATTTTAATTCTGAAAAAGTAGCTAATAAGGGTAATTCATTTAACGATTGTTGCAGCCATGGTTCTGTTAAGTTAGATTCTTTACCACAACCTCCGTATGAACTTCATGAATTATTTATTGGAAATCATCAAAAATCAAGTCATTTTTATAATCATATTCGTGATTACAATAATACATTTTCATTTGCGTCATTTAATGTAAACTTAGCAGATTTTAGTGCGCAAAGACGTGGACCTTATTGTTTTAAAATTCAAGGACAAATTTATTATCAAATTAATACTGCGTTATATCCCTTATCTAACGAAATGCCAAGTTATGGTCAACTTTTTATCGTGGATAATAATGAAGCAACAGAATGTCGATTACATCGAAATTCGAATCTTGATAAAGAAATTTTACATATAATAGATAATATAATGCGTACGAATAATGTTTTTGCACAATCTTACCGAATGATGCATGAAGAAATTGAACAAATCACTGAAAATAATAGTACACGTGAATTACAATTGGGATTTTTGACAAAAAAAGGCATTGATCGTGGCCGATACAATGTGCAAAGAGTAAATGAAGTTGCAGCTGTTTTTTCTACTACAGCAGATGGTGAAATTCCGGAAACTTATGTAACAATATATAACAAAAATAAGAAAACGTTACAACAAGTCAGTACAATGAATCCAAATGTAGAACCATGGATTTATCCATTATTCTATCCATATGGTAATCAAGGATGGCATGATAATTTACAACGTAAGAATTGTAATAAACGAGTAAGTAGAGCTGCATATGTAAAATATCGCATAGCTATACGTGATAATTTTAATATTTTCATTATGGGAAGACGATTATTTCAACAATGGCTTGTAGATAGTTATATAAAAATTGAAAAGGATCGAATTAATTATTGTAAGCAGAATCAAAAACAATTACGAACTGACAATGAGACTTATCAAGGATTAATTGATTATTTAGCAAACACCGCCAATAATAATAATGCTCATATTGGAAAAATGATTATACTTCCATCGACATTTGTAGGTTCACCGCACAATATGTTGCAACATTATCAAGATGCGATGGCTATTGTTCGGAAATATGGAAAACCAGATATCTTTGTTACTATGACTTGTAATCCAAATTAGCGCGAAATTAATGAAAATTTACTTCTAAATCAACAATCTGCAGATAGGCCAGATATATGTGCTCGGGTATTTAATATAAAAAAAGATTATTTAATCGATATTATTGTTAGACAAAAAATTTTTGGTGAAGTTCTGGCATATGTTTATGTAATAGAATTTCAAAAACGTGGATTACCACATATACATTTGTTGATTACTTTAAAACAGAATTATAAAATATCAAATTCTGAAATAGTTGATAAATTTATTTCTGCAGAAATTCCTGATTCTAATGAAAATAAAAGTTTACATGATATTGTAATGAAACATATGATTCATGGACCATGTGGAGATTGGTGTTTGATAAATAATAAATGCTCGAAACATTTTCCAAAACCGTTTCGATCTGAAACGATTATGGATGAAGATGGTTATCCGCAATATCGTCGAAGAAATAATGGATTGCTGTACGAAAGACCTGGACGATACGTTGTTGATAATCGATATGTTGTTCCATTTAATCCAACGCTCTTAATTTTATTCAATAGTCATATTAATGTTGAAATAGTTTCGAGTATACGATTTGTAAAATATTTATATAAATATATTTATAAAGGTCATGATTCTGCATCCGTAGTTATTGGAAAAAATGTAGATAAAACTATAAATCATGATGAAATTCAAGATTTTATTGAAGCTCGGTATGTTGGACCCGTGGAAGCATGTTGGCGTATTTTAAGTAAACCTTTGCAAGAAAAAAGTCACGCTATATTTCGTTTACCAGTTCATTTACCAAATGAACATAATGTAATAATCGATGATAATATTAATAATGATGCGATAAGATCAGTTATAGAACGAGTAACAATGTTGTTAGATTTTTTTGAATTAAATGCTCGAGATGAAGAAGCAAAACAATATTTATACAGTGATATTCCATCTCATTATGTATTTAAAAAAATAAAAATTAATGGCAGAATTATTAATCGCTGGGAGAAACGTCAAAGATACTTTAATTGTATTGGTCGTATGTATACCGTCAACCCGTCTCAGATAGAATTGTTTCATTTACGTATACTTTTACTACATGTTAAAGGAGCTACAAGTTTTCAAGAATTAAGAACAGTTAATAACGAAATACATCAAACTTTCACTGCCGCATGTTTAGCATTAGGACTCATAGAAGATGATGATGAATGGTATCGTGCAATGAATGAAGCAAAAGTTTGGATGATGCCAAGACGACTTCGAAATTTATTCGTACGAATTTTAATTCATTGTCAACCAGTTCATCCGAAAAAATTATGGGATGAGTTTAAAAAAGATATGTCAGAAGATTATATAAGACGATTTGGAACTATAATAGGAATAAAAAAAGTTTATAATCATATTATTAATTTACTTCAAAAAGAAGGATCAAATATTGCTAATTTTCCTGAAATGGAACAAGAAATAGAAGAACAAGAAATAAATAATGAAGAACAGATTGAAGAAGATACATTGATAGGTATGCGACAATATAAACAATTAAATACAGAACAAAAAGAAATTGTTGATACTATTTTAATAACAACAACAAATAATAATAGTGATAAATGTTTTTATATTTATGGTCCAGGTGGGTCTGGTAAAACTTTCATTTATACAACCTTGTATTATCTACTTAAAAGTAGAGGAAAAATAGTTACTACGATGGCATTTACCGGTATTGCTGCAACATTACTTCCAAATGGAAATACAATACACAAAGTTTTTGGGTTACCTGTACCTCTTTTCGCCGATTCTACATCGAACATTAAAGTTCAATCTAAAGAAGCTAAAAATTTAAAACTTGTAGATGTTTTCATTATAGACGAAGCCCCTATGGCACCACGTTATGTATTAGAAATAATGGATCGAACATTACGTGATATAATGCAAAATGATTTATATTTTGGTGGTAAAATTGTTCTTCTTGGTGGAGATTTTAGACAATTATTACCTGTAAAAGAAAAAGCAACGCGTTATGAAATTATAAATTTATCGATAAAATTTAGTATTCTTTGGAAGCAATTTAAGATATTTTCATTAACACAAAATATGAGAACTTTACCACAGGAAAAAGAATTTGCACAATTTTTAATAAATTTAGATAATGGTTCTTTAAATGATCATTCAGAAAATATTTATATTCCAGAAAAATGTATAGCAAATGCAAATTCGAACATAGTTAAAGACATGTATGAAGACATTATAAAACGTAAACAATATCAAATTATGGCTAATTACGTTATATTATCTGCAAGAAATGTCGATGTTGAAAAAATAAACAAAAAAGTAGTAAATTTGTTGGATGAAACGACGGAAAGAGTTTATACAAGTATAGATACTCTTGAAACAACTGGCGATAATCAAGATATATATGAACCAATTCCGATAGAATATCTCAACTCTTTAAATCCAACGTGTCTTCCACCATATAAATTACGTTTAAGAAAATACACTGTTGTCATGCTTATTAGAAATCTTAGTATCAATGAAGGTTTATGTAATGGTACAAGATTATTAATTTTAGATTTAGATAATAATTTACTACGTTGTGAAATTTTAACAGGTAATAAAATTGGAGAAATTGTTTTTCTTAATCGTATCACTTTGTATTGCGAAAATATATATCCATTTACATTCAGAAGAAGACAATTTCCAGTAAAATTGGCATTTGCTATGACCATAAATAAATCACAAGGACAGACTTTCGATAAAATTGCAATAGATCTTCGAAAAGATATTTTCAGTCATGGACAACTGTATGTCGCATTTTCACGAGTTCGTTCTTGGGATTCGTTGAAAGTTTATTTAAAAGATGATAATGCGACCAAAAAGTAAAAAATTATATTTATAAAGAAATACTTGATTAATGAAACAGAACAAATAAATATGACATATGATTATGTTATAATAATAATAAAAAATGATAAAATAAATTAATTAGTTAAAATTAAATAAATAATTTCAATTTTAATTTTTTAAATTAAAGAATAATATTTATGCCATTTTATTAAATTTTCAAATTATTATAAAAAGTACACATATAATATATTAAAGAATTTTAATTATAAATAAAGAATTTTATTTTAATTATTAACATACATTAGAAAAACATTAATTGTACTAAACTAAGTTACATATATTATCTATTTTTTCTCAGTAAAAATTTCGAGATACCAATAATTTTCGAGTTATAATTGATTAAAAATAAAGGTTTTTTCACAATTTAAATCTTATGAAAATAAACTATTAACAAAATCACATTTTTTAATTAATTTCAAGTAGAGTTTACTTTAATAAAATTTTTATTTAAAGCTTATTGTTAGTTGCAAAGATACATGATGACAAAAAATGATAACTTTTCTCGATATTTTTGATAAAATTGTATTTATATTGATATAAGTGATTGCTTAATAATTAAATTTTATATTAGAAAATTAGTATATTACTTAGATTTAAGTAATGATCGAGGAAAGCGCGCGCGTTAGCGCGCACTGCGAGCTAGTCTATAATGAAAAAAGTCATGATACGCATGAAGTGTGTGTTTTGTATCGCTTGTATTGTTGCCGCTTTTCCGCGTGTCTGATTAACGGTCGATTCGAGGCGATCGAGATCCCGGATCGCGGTTATGGTGACTGACAGTTCGTATCGTGTCAGTTTAACAGTGATAAAGGTTAAATGTTGCGGTAGAAGATATTGCGTGAGATCGCGGTGTTAGTATCTCGTTATCGCGAATGATTATTTTGTGAAACATCTATGCGATGTTCGGCGAATATTAATATATTTTTAAATGTCGCGGGGTATCAGTATGTCAGCTCGTGTCAGTACGAGAGCTTGTATTGTGTCGCGCAAGATTAGTGGAAAAGAATTTATAAAAGAAAGCAAATTTAAAAATAGGAAGCAATGACGAAAAAAAAAAGTATTTTATATTGCGTGTAATATATTAATATACTATTAATGTGTCCATATGTCGTTTATGTATCGCATGTTTAATATAGTAAGTGCGTAAAAAGAAAATATTCATCTCTTTAGGTAATCAATGGGAATATGTATGAGCTCTCGAAATCTGCTGGTTGGAAATAAAAATTTTTACACATGCTGTTCATAGATAAGACGAAAAAGAGAGAGAAAGAGAAAATGAGAAAAAGAAGAAGAAAAAGAAGAAAAAGAAGGGAAAAAAAAGGGAAAAAAAGAAGGAGAGATTAATAAAGCAAAGTATATATCATAAGTAAAAAATTTGATGGTATTCAACCATGCCTAAAAATAATTTAAAATTAATCCCATCTTGTTTAATTAATATTCACCCTTAATTAGCTGAAAATAATGATAATTGTTTTAGAATGAATATGATATAACTTGAATAACGAAATAATCCTGCTGGAGTTAAATTTTTGATGTAGATGTACTCAGATATGTCCAAAGATGAAATCAATTATCATACTTAATTAACTAATTAAGTGAGAATATTAATTAAGCGGGATGGGATTGATTTAAAATTATTTTTAGGCGTGGTTGGGTCATGTCAAATCGCATTAGGAATTAAAATTAATCAATCGTAAAAAAAATATTTTTATTTCTATATAAATCGATAGATCGATAGGTATATTATAAAATTTAAATAGAGAAATTTTGCTCTTAATAAATATTCACTCTTAATTATTTTATAAATTATGATAATTAATTTGGGATGAATTTGATCAATTTTATCTCATTTTTGTGCATGTTTAAGTGCATTTTTATCAAAAATTTAACTCCTGCTTGATTATTTTGTTATTCAAGTATTATTATATGATACGCTTATCGATCTATCGTCCTATATAGAAATAAAAACATTTTTTTAACGATGGATCAATTTTAACACTTAATGCGACTTAATAGTATCCAACCATGCCCAAAATAATTTTTAAAAAATCCCATCTCGCTTAATTAATATTCATCCTTAATAAGCTGATTAATTATAATAATTGATTTGGGATGAATCTGACCAATTTAACTTCATCTATGTGTACGTTTAAGTGCATTTTTACAAAAATTTAACTCCATCTTGATTATTTCGTTATGCAAGTTATATCAGATTCATCTTAAAACAATCATTATAATTTTCAGTTAATTAAGGGTGAATAATAATAAAGCGAGATGGGATTAATTTAAAATTATTTTTTGGCATGGTTAAATAATACCAAATTGCATTAGGTGTTAAAATTGATCCATCGTCAAAAAGAAATGTTTTGATTTTCACATACGACGATAGATCGATATGCCTATCATATAAATTGAATAACGAAATAATCAAGCCGGAGTTAAATTTTTGATAAAAACACACTCAACATGCACAAAGATAAAATTAAATTGATCAGATTTATCCCCAAGAAATCATCATAATTAATCAGCTAATTATGGTTCAATATTAATTAAGCGAGAAATTTCTTTATTAAAATTATATGATATAGATATTAATTAACCGAGATGGGATTAATTTAAAATTATTTTTAGGCATTGTTGGATACTATCAAATCGCATTAGGTATTAAAATTAATCAATCGTCAAAGAAAATATTTTCATTTCTATATAAATCAATAGATCGGTAGATATATCATAAAATTTAAATAGAAATTTTTGGCTTTTAGATAAATATTCACCCTTAATTATCTTATAAATTTTGATAATTAATTTAGGATAGATCTGATCAATTTCACCTAATTTTTATGTTTGAGTGCATGTTTGAGTGCATTCTTATGAAAAATTCAACTCCGGGTTGATTATTTCGTTATTGAAGTATTATTGTATGATACACCTATCGATCTATCGTCCTATGTAGAAATAAAAACATTTCTTTTGACGATGGATCAATTTTAACACTTAATGCGATTTGTTAGTATTCAACCATGCCCAAAAATAATTAAAAAGAAACCCATTTCGCTTAACTAATATTCACTCTTAATTAGCTGCTTAATTATGATAATTGACTTGGGATGAATCTGATCAATTTAATTTCATCTATGTGAAGCTTTGAGTGCATTTTTACAAAAATTTTTAACTCCATTTTGATTATTTCGTTATACAAGTTATATCAGATTTATCTTACTTAGAGCAATTATTATAATTTTCAGTTAATTAAGGGTGAATATTAATTAAGTGAGATGGGATTGATTTAAAATTATTTTTAGGCATGGTTAAATAATATCAAATCGCATTAGGTGTTAAAATTGATCCATCGTCAAAAAGAAATGTTTTTATTTTCATATACGACGAGATGGATCGATATGCCTATCATATAAATTGGATAACGAAATAATCAAGCTGAAGTTAAATTTTTGATGAACATGCACTCAAACAAGTTCAGAGATAAAGTTAAATTGATTAGATTGAATCCAAATCAATTATCATAAGTAACCAAAAAATTAAGGTTGAATATTAATTAAGCGAGATGGGATTGATTTAAAATTATTTTTTAGCATGGTTGGACACTAAAATAAAATCGCATTAGATGTTAAAATTGATCCACATCCTTAAAAAAATGTTTGTATTTCTATATAGGACCATAGATCGATAGGCATATCATACAACTTGAATAACGAAATAATTAAGCTGGAGTTAAATTCTTGATAAAAATGCACTCAAACATGCACAAAGATGAAGTTTAATTTATCAGAAACATCTCAAATCAATTATTATAATTAACTATCTTATTAAAGGTGAATAATAATTAAGCGAGAAGTTTCTCTATTTAAATTATTTGATATGCCTATCGAATTATCGATTTATATAGAAATAAAATAATTTTTTTGGCGATGGATTAATTTTAAAACATAATGCAATTTGACATGACCCGACTACGCCTCAAAATTATTTTAAATAAATCCCATTCCGCATAATTAATATCCTCACTTAATTTGTCAATTAAATATGATAATTGATATGGGATAAATCTAATCTAAATAACTTCATCTTTGGACATGTCGGAGTGCATCTTCATCAAAATTTACGTTTTAGCTTAATTATTACTTTATTAAAATTATATGATATGCCTAGAGATATATCGATTTTTGTATTAATAAAAACATTTCTATTTGACGATGGATCAATTTGAGATTTAAAACGAATATGATTTATTAAACTCCATCTTTGTGCGTGTGTGTGTGTGTGTGTGTTTGAGTGCATTTTTAGTAAAAATTCAACTCCAGCTTGATTATTTCGTTATTCAAGTTATATCAGATTCATTCTAAAACAATTATCAAAGATTTCAGCTAATAAAGGAAGAATATTTTAATAATAACATTTCTTTCTAACGATGGATTTATTTTAACACCTAATGTGATTTGATTGTATTTGAACATGCCAAAAATAGTTTAAAATCAATCACATCTCGATTAATTAATATCTATATCATATAATTTAAATAGAGAAATATATAACTTAATTAATATTCAACCTTAATTAGCAGATTAATCATGATAATTAATTAGGCATAATTTGACCGATTTAACTTCATCTATGTGCACGTTTGAGTGCATTTTTACAAAAATTTAACTTTATCTTGATTATGTCGTTATTTAAGTTATATTCGGATTCATCTTAAAACAATTATTATAATGAATGTATGGACGTAAATGATGTAATGATGATGTAAAAAATAAGTGGAAAAAAAGTGGAATTAAAGTGGAATTAATAATTTTATTAGCTGTTTGCCGAATCCTCCGTTTTTGATATTGCAACTCGGAATCGTCGACGGCACGCTTTCTATCTGTCAAGTACCCACATGCTCGAAAATCGTGAGTATACATCACGTGGATGTGCCAGTTCCGGAACACAGAATTGTGTCTTCGTCTTGGACGTCGGAAGGAAATCTATTTATCTCGGACGAATTCGGTAACGTATGGCTCATGGCGGTAGATGCTAACAAACTGTACTCGGTGGTAAAATCAAAAACACCCGAATCACAGAAGAACAGACCGATCATCATCGCTCATAGAACTGGCGTAATAGTTGTAAATACTGATAGTGAAATTATAATGCGTATTGATTTGTTAAATTCTCATTTAGTATAAATAGAGAATTAACAATAATGCTCTTTTTACTTTTAAAAAAGATTGAAACATTTACAAAAATTTGTTTTGCACAAAGGGATATCAATTTTAATTCATATCTCTTTTTTTTATAAAAGTATAATATTATTATTGTATTTGTAATTATTATAACATAATTATATTATATTATTATTTACGTTTTATTTACGTTTTTGTTATAGGCAATAGAAAGAGATAGAAAGAAGAAAAGAAATAAAAGGAAAAAAGATGAAGAAAAAATAAAGGAAGATTTAAAATCAGAAAAGGCGAAATATAGAAAAAAGAAAAGGAAGAGAGAGAGAGAGAGAGAGAGAGAGAGAGAGAGTGAAAAAAAGGAATAGATAACATATCTGAGTCCATCTTCATAAAAAATTAAGTTCCAGCTTGATTATTTCGTTAAGTTTTATGATAAGCTTATTATCGATCTATCATTTTATATAGAAATATAAACATTTCTTAGTAACGATGGATTAATTTTAAGATGTAATGCTATTTGATAGAACCCTACCAATCTCAAAAATAATTTTAAATCAATCCCATCTCGTTTAATTAATATTCACTTTTAATTAGCTGATTAATTATTATAATTGATTTTGAATAAATCTGATCAATTTAAATTTATCTTTGTGGATGTTTAAATGCATTTTCATTAATAATTAAACTCCAGCTTGATTATTTTGTTATTCAAGTTATATCATATTTATCCTGAAACAATTATTATAATCTTCAGCTAATTAAGGGTAAATTTTAATTAAGCAAGATGGGATTGATTTTAAATTATGTTTGGGCATGGATATTATCAAATCGCATTAGGTCTTATAATTGATCCACCGTTAAAACAAGTGTTTTCATTTTTATATAGAACGATAAATCGATAGGCATCATATAACTTGAATAACGAAATAATCACGCCGGAGTTAAATTTTTGATGAAAATGCACTCAAACAAGCACAAAGATAAAGTTAAGTTGATTAGATTGAATTCAAATCAATTATCATAATTAACCAAAAAATTAAGGGTGAATACTAATTAAGCGATAAGTTTTTCCATTAAAATTATGTGATATAGATATTGATTAAACAAGGGATTGATTTGAACTTATTTTTGGGTGTAGTTGAGTCATGTCAAATCGCACTATGTTTCAATTATAATTAATCCATCGTCAAAAAAAGGTTTTTATTTTTATATAAATTAATAAATCGATAGGCATATCATATAATTTAAATAGAGAAACTTCTCGCATAATTAGAAATTCACCCTTAGTTAGCTGATTAATTATGATAATTAATTCGGGAAGATAATAATAATTGTTTTTATATTGATGGTCCAGGTGGATCAGGTAAAACATTTATATACACAACTATCTATCATTTAGCTAGAAGTAGAAATAAATGCGTGTGTACAATGGCTTTTACGGGTATTGCAGCGACATTATTACCTAATGGAAAAACAGTTCATAAGATATTTGGATTATCAGTTCCATTATTTGCTGATTCATCATCTGTTATTAAAATACAGTCAAAAGAAGGTCAATATTTGAAGGAAACTGATATTTATATTTGGGATGAAGCACCAATGGCACCACGATATGCTTTAGAAATTATGGATAGAACATTGCGTGATATTATGAATAATGATTTTCCCTTTGGCGGAAAAATTGTTTTATTAGGTGGTGATTTCAGACAACTTTTGCCTATTAAATTACATGCTACTCGAAGTGAAATTGTGAATCTTTCTATTAAATTTAGTTCTACTTGGAAACATTTCGTAAAATTTTCTTTAACACAAAATATGCAAGTTTTCCCAGAAGAAATTGAATTTGCAAAGTTTTTATTGGATATGGGAGATGGCATATTAAATGATTTCAATGATAATATACAAATTCCTGAATGTTGTGTAGCGCCTATTAATGTTGATATTGTGGAAGATATATATGGTGATTTAATACGTAAAAAGAATTTTGGCAAAGTAGCTAAATGTGTGATACTTTCTGCAAGAAATGTAGATGTAGATGAAATCAATAAAAAAGTTGTTGAACTATTAGATAAAGCTAATGAACGAATTTATACAAGTGTAGACAGTACTGTAAATGATGACAATGGTGACATTGGTGAAGCTTTGTTACCAGAATATTTAAATAGTTTATCTCCATCATCTCTTCCTCCTCATGCATTGCGTTTAAGATCAAATTGTATCATTATGTTGATTAGAAATCTTAGTATCAATGAAGGGCTTCGCAATGGAACAAGATTAATGGTTATAGAGCTTAGATATCATTTATTAAAATGTAAGATTTTAACAGGTGACAAAGCACAAGATATTGTATTTTTGAATCGTATAACATTATATTGTGAAAATATATACCCTTTTACTTTTTTAAGAAGACAATTTCCAATAAAATTAGCTTTTGCTATGACAATTAATAAATCACAAGGACAAACGTTTGATAGAATCGGTATAGATCTTCGTAAAGATATTTTTAATTATAGGCAACTTTATGTTGCTGTTTCACGAGTTCGTTCGTGGCAATCATTAAGAGTTTATCTTGGTATAATCAAAGAAATGATATGTAAAAAATTATGTATATAAAGAAATATATATGTAACTTCTGCTTTTTAAATAAATCTGATAAATTTATTAAAGAATAATTTATGTTGAAATGTTAGTAAAAATAATTTAATTTAATTTAAGAAATAAATATCTTTTATTAATATATAAAAGATTGTATCAATACTTGTTATGTAATATTAAAATTATGAGAAATTTAAAGGCCCTTGAATATCAAATATAGGAATATGTAATATATACTGGCTATATAAGGCCGAACGCGGATGTCGGTGCGTCGATTCCAACGAGAATTAATTTTTTCGTTGGAATTAAATAATTATGCACGAGGCACGAATTTTGCTTGGTATTTTTGCCAAGACGTTCTTAAATTTAGGAATAAATCTCAATTCGAGATTTTAATTCCTATGTTCCCCTCTGACCCCCCTACAGAAATTTATTCCCGATTCAGCGACTTTCGGATCTATATTTTTCTCGTCTAAATTTCTGTAGGGGGATCAGAAGGGAACATAGGAATTAAAATCTCGAATTGAGATTTATTCCTAAATTTAAGAATGTCTTGGCAAAAATACCAAGCAAAATTCGTGCCTCGTACATAATTATTTAATTCCAACGAAAAAATTATTTCTCGTTGGAATCGACGTACCGACATCCGCGTTCGGCCCTATATAGCCAGTATAGTCATAGTCATAGTCATAGTCATATTTATTCGGCTTCCCCTAGAGGTTTGCCTAGAAGCTTTTTAGGGAAGCTCCAAACCCCTTACATCCTCCTCTCTTCCCTTATCATATACAATACTTTCACACAGAATATCATAGCCATTATCCTCATTCTCGTTCTTCCCCGCTCTACCTCCTTCCTTCTCCCATTTCTCCTGTTCCTCTCTTTTCACCTCCAGCCTGTCCTTGCCTTGTCTTGTCTCCTCTCCTGCGTCCCTTCCTTTCCCTCCTTCCATTGCATCTCTCATCTAAACAGAAACTTCTTCGGACAAACACACACATAAATACATCATTCCCCTGTATCCTAGCCTTAGGCGACCTTACAATCATTCTACTCCACCCTTCCCTACCCCCCTTTCCCGTCTTCCTTCCCTTTTCCTCCTTCATTTTCCCATGCCCTCCTATCCCTTAAAATCTCCCCCTTTCACCTCTTCGCCCTTTTAACCTTCTGCTTCCGCTGATTCCGCTCTTACGCCTCTACTTCCGTTTTGTCCTCTCCGTGTCCCGTTTCCTTCCCTTCCTTCTCACATTTTCCTCTTTCCTCCCTTTTGTACCAGCCTCCCCTTCCATTATCCCATACCACACATCTTCCTTTTGCCCTCTCCTTTCTTACCTTTTCCACTATCCTCCACCTTTCCCTCCTCTCCCCCATCGTTAACTCTTCATCTATCTCTAATCCCCATTTTCTTCTAATTTCCCACCCTTTCTCTATCCACTCTTTTTTTTCCTCCTCTTCCCCCGTCACCACTATCAATACCCAAGAACCTACTTCCCCTTCTCTTTCCTTCACCCCCTTTATCTCAAACTCCCTACCTAACACTCTATCCACTTTCCCCCCATAAACTTTTTCTTTTCTAACCTCCCATCTCCCTCTATCTCTTATCCTTCCTTTTCTAACCTTCCTACCTCTTCATCATTTTCCCCTGTCTTGTCTCCTCTCCTGCGTCCCTTCCTTTTCCTCCTTCCATTGCATCTCTCATCTAAACAGAAACTTCTTCGGACAAACACACACATAAATACATCATTCCCCTGTATCCTGGCCTTAGGCGACCATTCTACTTCACCCTTACCTACCCCCCTTTCCAGTCTTCCTTCCCTTTTCCCCCTTCATTTTCCCATGCCCTCTTACCCTTAAAACCTCCCCCCTTTCTCCTCTTCACTCTTTTAACCTTCTGCTTCCTCCGATTCCGCTCTTACGCCTCTACCTCCGTTTTGTCCTCTCTCTCTCCCCTCTTCCCTCCGATGCACTGCTTCATCCCTGTCATCTTCCGTCCGCTCTCTTCCAATTCTTCCTCTGTCTTCTTCTTCTCTCCCCCCTCTTCCGTTCTCTTCTCACATTTCTCTTCTTTTATCCGTTCTCCTCTTACCGCTTCCCTCCACCTCCTGTCTTCTCCGCTCTCCGACTCATTCTTTTTACACTCCTTCCTCTCTTTCTTTCTTTCCTCTTCCAATCTCTCCTCCCCTTCCACGTTCTTCCTCCATAACCTCTCCATCATCTCCAGTCTCTCTAGCCATTTCTCCACTCTTCTTCTCCTCTCCTCCTCCTCAGTCTCTCTCTCCGACTTCCTCTCCATCACCTTCAGCATCTTTTCCATTATCACTCTCATCTCCTTTATCTCTCTCACTCCCTCTTTCATCCATTCCATCTTCCGACTTTCTCTCTCTCCAACACCGTATCCTCTCTTCTACCGTCTCCTAACTTTTCTTCAGATCTCTTCCTCTTTTCCACTTCCGGCTCTATCAGCGTCCTTTCTTCTTAATCTCCATTATCTCTCACTTTCCACCTGCTCTCTAACCTTCTTCCACTCTTCCAAAACATTTGTCAGCTGGATCACTATCGACCCTGCACGTGTCGATCATACCGGTGGCGCCCTCTTTCCACTTCCACTCCTGTATCCACCTTCCTTCGCCGTCGCCATCTGAACCGCTCGACCAGCTTGTGAGATATAATAATAATAATAATAATCAGACAACACTAAGGAGAACGATAATACCGATTACCTCAACAACAGGAGATTCTAAGGGCTAGTCTACAATAGAGTCGTAAGGTCGTAAACGTAAGAAATTGACCAATCACAGTTGAATTCGAGGAGAATAATCGACTGTGATTGGTCAATTTCTTACGTTTACGACCTTACGACTCTATTGTAGACTAGGCTTAAGTCACATTATGTAATTTATAAGTTAAAGTCAGTCCCATGAAGAATAGAGATAAGGAGGCCGAACTAGCATTGAGGAATTATCGAAATGTGCGACCAAATGTCGAGCCTAATTGTAGTTTATTAATGCTCCGCAAGGTTGCGCTTTTGCCTCACGGGACTCACACGTACACGGTGGACTTTTGTGTTAGTCATTCTCTATCCTTCTTGCTCTACATCCTGCAATCTCTCCTCTCTCTCAAACTAACGAGCATCTTGTGATTGCAATGCCATCTATAGGTACCTATAGGTACTACTATCGGGCCTCGGTTTTGGTCGCACATCCCAAACACATAGTTCGGCCTCCTTATCTCTATTCTTCATGGTCAGTCCCTAATACGAAGAGAATTCATATATGTACGTTCTACAATAGAATTTCCAATTTAGCATAAGATACTATGTAATACCGAGTCCAAGGACTAGATGGCTCTTGTTGCCAACGTCCACTATCTTGAATGTATATGATCAATAAAAAAAAAAAACCGCTCGACCCACTCTCTACTTGCCGCAACCTCCGTGGCGCCCTCTCCATCTACCCTTTCTCTCACTTAAGCCTCTCCTTACTGTCCAGCGCCTTCTTTCTCATCTCCTCTGCCACGTCATGTCTCCTCGTCCTTTCTTCCCATTGCTTCATATTATTCCACCTTCCATAAAATCCTTTCTACTTCGTTCTCACGCTCACCATCACCTCACTCAACTCCTCCTGTACTCCTCTATCCGCCTCTTATTTCCTTCTCCTCCATCTCACCCAACAAACCACCTTTTTCACGTTCCAACACGGAGCACTACTTTCCGCCTGTCACTACCTCCGCGGTCATCTTCCTTCTCCTATATAGCCAGTATATATTATATATTCCTATATTAAAATTATGGTTTATTATTTTAATTAATATTATAATTAATATTAATATTATTTATAATTATTATTAATATTATTTATAATTATTATTAATATTATTATTAATAATATTAATAATATAAGGTACATATATTTAAATATATTTTTATATTTATTTATATTTATTTTTATATATATTTACACATTTTATATTTTTTTTATATATTTTTCTTATGGCTTTATATATGAATAAACAAGTCAAAACTAAAAGGTTTTACAAGAATTTTGTTTAGAATTATTATCAAATTTTTTAAGAATTATATTATTAACAAATTATTTTGATTAATAAAAAAGAATAATTTTTTAGAAATATATACTTCTAAGATTAAGGTGAATAATTATACATATGTAAAAAATGCGTTGCATTAATGAAGATAAATAAAAAAATAAGGATAATATATAATTTTTTTTTGTATACAAATCAAATTGCACGAATTAAAGATTATGTAAAAAATATAAAAATAAAAAATTAGTATTTTGTTATGAATAAATGAAGGAATATTGTACCCATATTAAATCTTGAATTTCTTGGTCAGCTTATTGTAATATTTGGTTTTAATTCATTGTATTCTAAATATTATATAAATTATAATATTGTTTTAAAATTGTAATATTGTAATAAAATTGTAATATTGTATTAATTTAAAAAATATATATATATACATATATGCATATATACAAGTTTTTGCTTATTTATTGATTTGGTTATGTGCATAATTTAGCCAATTTAAAATTGTTTTCAAATACTTTTTTTTTTAATACAGAGTAATTTGTGTTATTTGTGAATATGTTGTATTTTAAAAAGTTGGAAAGCGCGAGATTAGAATTGAGAAGACTATGATCGATCTGAGCAAGTAGTAAAAGTGTTTTCATCATCTATCTATTGTTGTTTGAATAAAATTGACACTTGCGTAAAACATACACATAGGCTGCTGAAAATAAAAATAAACTTACTTTCTCGTTTCTACCAAAATTTTTTTACATTCTAATCGAACACATTCGATTGCATTTGAGACTATTGATTAAATTTATTGCTACCTGAATTAGGCAATTTAAATCATGCCACGAACTTGATAGCAACTAAATAACAAAATTCTGTTGTTTTGCATCAGTCTTCTTGACGAAACGGAAGAGAAAAGCCGAAGGAACACTAAATTAAATCAATATATTTAAATTAATAATATTAAAAAAGGTAAATCAGTTATTTATTTATACACACAGATGTACACGTATATGATTGCATATGCACATACATATATCATATCTTTTCAAATTTATGTGCTTTGCAATTATTTCATTCTTTTGCTGTTTCAGTTTTTCACATACTTTTATTTTATTACTTTTTCATTTTTACGCTTTCTAACTTTTTTTATTTTTATTTATTATTATATAATTTCCGCAGTTTCTTACTTCTCCGCTATGATTTTTTGTTTTCTTTTTTGAATCTATCATACTTTTTATTTATAATTATTATTCTTGTTCTTTCATTCTTGTTATTCCGATCTCGTATTTTTTCATGTATTCTTTTATTTTTACTTTTTCCTTTTTTAAATATAAATTTTTATATTTTTTGTTTATATAATTTTTATATTTATTTTTGTTACTTAATACCTACATTAATTTTCCTACATTTTTATAAATTTATTTAATTATTTATGTAATAAATTTTAACGATAATTTAATTTAATTGATAAAATCATATTGAAATAATGTAAAGTTTAAAAATAATAGATACATATATACGATTCTATTATATTCTTACATTTTATAATTGTATATAAATCCAATTTTTAATCTCTACATTTATATTATCTAATATTGATTTTAATATATTTTTTTTCAATGATTTGATATTTTTCAATGATTTGATAATTTATTCATTGGTTTTTATTATTTGTATGGAATAATTATAATAAATTTAATTTTTCTAAAATCAAATAATTTGAGAATAATTAAAATTTTAAAAATATTTAAAAATAATTAAATTTTATGGTATTTAATTTTAATGGTATAATTTTGATATAATTATTTTAAATGTTAATAATTTTTTGAACTTATATAGGAATAATAAATATATTTTAAAAGAAGAGGTCCACACATAAAACAATACAATGTCGGACGATAAGAAATTTTCTGAAGAAATGGATAATGTAGATATATTATCTGAATTCGAACAATTAAATGGCAATGAAGTTTTAACATCTAATGAAGTGTTAGATAACGTACAACTTTTTGATTCGACAATGTGAGTATTCGAAATTAATTTGATTCTTACATATTAAAATTTCTAAATACAAAAGAATTTGTCTGGGGAAATTATAATGACACACAATGTATATAGGTATGTACATACATACATACATATACATATATAATACATACACACAACACACACGCACGCACGCACGCATGCACGCATGCACACACACACACACACACACACACACACACTCACTCACATGTATGTATGTGTGTGTGTGTGTATATATATATATATATATATATATATATGTTGTTACGTCCAGACTCAAGGAAGGAAGAGTCGAAAGGAAGGACGTAACTAAATTTATTTTCGAACGACGGCAGACTATCCGTCTGTTCGACCCGAACGAATGTTTGGGCCCAAATAGGTCAACGACCGCAAGGGTCGCTCTTACTCTATTTATAGGGCCGTTCGCTCGGTGGTCCCTTTTCGGTAAGAGAATTTAATCTCTTTTACGCAGGATGGGACCTTGTGCGATCTTGGTTTACGGGAATGAGTGGGAACGGGCTTGTTAATAAATGAAAATCATTTGTGTTGAAATTTATAAATTTATTCTTAATATAGAGACGAAAGAGATTATATACATAATAATATAATCGACGGACTTAGTTGCTAATGAAAGTGTGAGTGTATGGGTATGGGTCGCGGGTGATACATTAGTACGGTGGTCATCAATCGGGGCAGAGAGGGGAATAAGTTATTGTTTAAATTTTAAGGTCCCGATTGGTAATACAATTATTTTTATCTAACATGAATATCTATGTATACATCGAAAATTTATTAGATATGCTAGTTAGATATGTTAGATGTGCTCCTGAGTCCATCTTTCTAGTGTCTCGCGAGTTAGATGGAGATTGTCGCGCAGTGCCGCAGTAGCCCGAGCCAATTCTCGCCAACCGACGGTTTCGACGGTTTCGCGCTGATTTAGCTGTCGCTCGCGAGGGTCGTTTGCGGAGTTCGTTCACTATGGGAACGAACGAAATAAGGAATAATTGATAAGGGGGATTTATCAAGAATATTTCTCGGAAATTCTTAGATCAAGGGATAATGTAAAATATTTTATATAAATGTTTCCTCATTTATTTCTCTGTTCCTTAAATTAAATAAGGTTGAAGAGAAGAGAGGTGGGAAAAGAACTCACGGATTACTTTACTAAAGCAAAGAATCCTGAGTGATTTTGGGAAAGGGGAAAAATCACGGATTACTTCGCTAACACAAAGAATCCTGAATGATTTTGAGAAAAGGGAAAAATCACGGATTACTTCGCTAACACAAAGAATCCTGAATGATTTTGAGAAAAGGGAAAAATCACGGATTACTTCGCTAACACAAAGAATCCTGAATGATTTTGGAAAAGAGAAAAAATCACGGATTACTTCGTTAACACAAAGAATCCTGAATGATTTTGAGAAAAGGGAAAAATCACGGATTACTTCGCTAACACAAAGAATCCTGAGTGATTTTGGGAAAGGGGAGAAAGAAATTTTCAGAGAAGTAAATGATTGCGCTTAAAATTAGATAATTGAAAGATCCGAGAATTATTCCTTTTAAAATAAAGAAAATAAAAAAAAAATAAAAAAAAATAAAATAAAATAAAATAAAATTAGGAATTTAAGAGGGTCACTTACTACTTATTGAGTGCGTAGGTAGGTGTTAACTATTCCGATTATCCCAGGTGTGAATCTGGCTAAGGACTCCTCCGTGAGGATGGTGTTCCACTCACGGTTGTTCACTCACGAAAATTGTCGTAATCGGTGAGCACTGAGCACACGATGATCTCACAAGTGTCACTGCGAATGCTCACGAGTTCGAGATTCGAACAATTTACGGACTCGAAGGATGGTGGTATAACTTTTCGCGAATGATCCGCGTGCGTAGGTTTGAGAAAAAGATTGAGATTCTCTGAGAGATGTCGCGGGTATATATACCTTCTTGTTCCTCCTTCCCGTTAGTTTGTTAATATTTCCTGACGAATAGGGAATTTTTCAATAACGCCCTTTTAGTCCCGGAGGCGTCTCTTGACTTTAAAAGTTTACCGGGATTGGTCAGGGCTTTTGTTTAGGGCCCTAGGTTTTGATCAATGGAGAATTTGTTGAGGTTTATATTTTTATTATCCTCTCGAGATTATCTCGATGATCTGTCAGGCGGCATTTGTTTGGATTCGGTTATCGTTGTTAGTCTGGTAAAATTTTATTCGTTTTCAAGTGGAAGTTTTCTTCTAAATTTTTATTGATTTTCAAGTGGAGATTTCCTTCTAAAAAGTTTTTATTACTTTTTAAGTAAAATTTTCCTTTAAAAGAAAGATTTTTATTGCTTTTTCAAGCGCGAGTTGTCAACTAGTCAAAGCGAGAATTTCGAACACCGTGAGTTACATCTGGTATGTATCTCTCCTTTTTTTTTTATTTTTACGATTAACCGTCTCCGGTCAGCTGCTTCGCCTGCCAGATCATAGTCTTATTCCCACGCCTGTGATTTCTCAATCATCGCCTTGCGTTCTTTGAAAGAAAAGAATCGCGGAGTCCACAGGACGTAACAATGTGTATACAAGGTGTTTCAGGGTTAACTTAAAATATGAATTTATGATTTCAAAACAAGAAAAAATTTTCTTCTGGAGGTATGCTCGTAAACGCTTTGTTTAAAAGATATTGACATCTAAAGTTACGGGTAAGAATAATGATAAATTTATTGTATGACTGCTAATATAAATTTTCGTAACTGTATATGTAAATATTCACATTATAAAACCAGTACAAAAACATCATGTCGACATATCACTGAGAAAAAACAAAATTTTTAAAATAATTTTAGAAAATTATAATTTTTAATCATAATTTTTTAACAAAATTTATAATTATATTAAAATTTTTATATTTTCTAATAATAAAAAGTAGTTAAAACATATTATTAATTTATTTATTATAATAAATCAACAATGTAGGCTCCCTGCATTGATAAATTACAAATTCAGAAGGAGGCTATATGGAGCCACGCGTAGGGTGTAGGTACGCAAATACTAAAAACAAACTTGTTGGAATAACAAATTTATTAAATCTAAACGTTTCGGTCCTTTCTTTGGACCTTCTTCAGTAAATTTAATACAATAAATTATAATGTGGAATACTGACGCACGCAGCGCAAAAAGCCGTGAGCCCCCCGATCGATACCCCACTAAATAGACAAAGTGAAATAATATGTCATGAGGTACTCAAAAGTGGACTCTAATGAAGAGTATAGTGAGGAATTTCCGACAGGGGGCTCACTCTTACTCACACACTCATCCATCGCACATTCACACGACCGTATGCAGACGCGTCCGACGCACGAGTGAAGAAGATATTCGGTTTGATGCTATTTATAAGGCGCCATACAATGGCTCATAGCCTGTTATCGAAGTCAATGTCAAACACAATGTGTGGAATTTATTTCTCTCCCTCTCTCTCTGTCCCTCTCCTTATCCCTCTACCTCTCCACTCTCTCTCTCTCCCTCTCTCTCCCCCCTCCCTCTCCCTCCCCCTCCGTCTCTCTCCCTCTATCCCTGTCCCCCTTTCCTCTCGCTTCCCCCTCTTCTCTATCTCCTTCTCTCAAACATACAATGTATGGAAATTAATGTTACAACTGATTTATGGCTCTATAAAGGAATTCGATAACAACTAAACGAAGACCGTCTTTCAGGAAATTTGTGGCATATTTGTCACAACAGATATATATGCTTGACTTAGACACTCTGTGTCTTCTTGTCGGTTTAGGCCATTTATCTGGCGCCTGATAAACAGCATCTCTGATACACGTCTCTTTCTTAGAAACGGTTCCTCATCCAAGATCTCAACGTTATCCCAATCAAATTCGTGGTTATTCAGCCTGTGGTCCGTGATCACGGATTTTTGCGCGGTGTTTCTTTTTATGTGATTTCTGTGCTCCCTAATGCGTGTTCTCAACTGTCTGCTGGTCTGACCGACATAAGAGGCATTACAATTTTGACATGAAATTTTGTATACAACGTTATTATGCCAGTCTTTCTGCAGTGTGTCTTTATGCACGCGGATAAACGAGCGTAACTTATTCAAACCTGTGTAGGACATTTTTACATCTAGATCACGGACCACATGGCTAAACCGCTCGGAAAATTTGGGTATGTATGGGACATTAAAATATGCAACGCGGGCCGAATTAGTATCAGGTGTTCTGTTAGCGTCACCTGAATTATTATTTTTATTTCTCGCAAACAAAGTCCTAAGCCTTTCGTGTTTTTGTTTACCAAGTAAGAATAAAGATCGAGTTCTTATGGAATTTATCAAAAGTATAGAATATAGTATCGACAGAGTGGAAGTTGGCGTTCGGCCATTGGTTCGCCAGAGGTTGTCGGCAATTGTTAACAAGTTGGCCAGTTGCAACCCTGAAGAATCTTTGTTTGATAAGGAGCTCTCGGGCGCGTCCCTAGCAGCGAGAACGTTTATACGCGATAATCCTAATATCATTTTTACGCGAGCCGATAAGGGCAATATAACGGTCGCCTTAGAAAAGACATCTTATTTGGAAAAAATGAAGGTCCTCCTTGGTGATACAAATACTTACATTAGAGTAAAGAAGGATCCCACCAGAAGAATTATCAACAGTTTGCATGAATTGCTTACAAGGTGGAAAAACTTAGATTACATATCCGATACGACATACAGGTCGTTGAATTGTTCGGAGGGGGTACTGCCGAGAACCTATGGGCTCCTTAAGATTCACAAGTCGGGCTGCCCCCTGCGAATCATCGTCTCCTCAGGGAGACGTGTGCAAATTGTTGTTTGGAATGATGACATTAAATCAATTGAATATCATATAAAATTGAATCATGTAAGCATATCTTATTTTTACATGTTTTCTATTTTTCTGGATATATAAAATAGCATGTTGTACATCATGTTATTCATAGAATAAAGATATCATATGTAGTTAAATAGAAATAATAATTATTAAATTTATTTGTTTTTGAAAATATGTGTACTATATTTTAGTACAATATTTTGTGTACTATATTTTATCTTAAAAAAATGGTATTATATTTTTTTTAATACATATAAATCAATTCTTCGTAATTTTTGGCATAAATAGTTATAAAGATAAAAGAAAACATATAATTGTTTGTAAGAAAAAATATGTAATTTGCAACTAGCAGCTATATACCTTTTTTACAGACAATAATGTATTTTCTTAACACCAATTGATTCTTCTCGTTATATTGTGCATAAAAGTATTGAGCTAAAATCGACGAAAAATGTTTATTTTATGAGATATTTCATAGTTTATGTAAAATTATGTTAAACTAAAATATAAAATATCTCGCAAACTATTCACTTTTCAACAATCTTATCTTTATAACTTTTTATAGTAAATATTGCGAGGAATCGATTTATATCTCTTTATAAAAATGTTGTTATACACTAGATAATTCATCTAGACGGTGTACAAGCACGAATACCTAAAGTTGCTCGGTTCAATAGTGGCAATGTACCTTACGAATTACAAATTCAATCAAATACAGTTGTTTCAAATTTAGGGAAATATAATCCAATAAAATTAGATACAGGACTCGAACAGGTTAAATTTAGCGAAGTGTTAAATACATCGACACGCGTTGGTAAGTTGTCGATTTTTTGTACGAATATATGAGATATTACAGGATCATTATACTACATTATGTGTTAATGATTTTTTGGATTCATTTAAAGATAATATATATATATATATATATATATATTCTTTTATAGCATTAGAAGGTTATATAAAATCTAATTTTGGTCCAAAATATTCAAACAATTCAAATAAAAAAATTGGTTGCGGTTCAACAACTGATGGCCATTTCAAATTAGAGATACATATAACAAATTTTGATGAAGATGAGAATGATTTTATGAAAGGTGAAAAAGTTAAAGTAAATGGCGTAATGCAAAATACAGGTATAAAATGTTTATTATTACTTAATTTTAGTTTCATTAATATTAAACTTTGATTAATAAATTAATATATTATATATTAAATTTTACATATTACCTATTAAATATATTACATTTATCAAAAAAAGTTTTATAAAAAAATTTTATGTTTTATATTCTTTAATTCTTTACAATGGTGTAATCACATTTTTAGAAAATATCAAATTTTTCGAAATTGATATTTTCGATAAATGTGTATAAATTATTGTAGAGTATAAAATACCATAAAACTTTTGTATAAAATATTTTTTTATATATAGTTTATATTTTCAAAGATATTCATTAAAAATGAAAAAAGAACTCATTTTCGATAAGTTGTTTCTAACTAAATATTGATATACGTAGCTAAAAAAAATATAGGTCTAATAATTTTTAGTGCTCTACAATATATTAAAATCGATGGGAGACGTTTCTCGTAAGTCAGTTATAATAGTAATATACAAAATAGCATCTCTGAAAGGATTCAGTTTACGACTTACGTTTACTAAGATTTTTTATTCATTACTGTGTATACTAGCTACTATATAAACTCTGATTGCATATGTGTGTGTATATGCGCGCGCGCGTGTGTGTAAATATTTAAATTTTAATTTTAAAATAATTGTGTAATAATTTTCACAGTTGATCCGCCATATTTTCTGGTTCAAAATTTGAAAGATATTACGAGCCCAGACAGCACATGGATGTCTTTTGGACGTCCTAAGGACATCCTTTTTTCTAGGCGGGATGTGCAGAGGATATCCTGTTATATTCCTGATACTTTTTCAGGATGTCCTGAGGAATAGCAAATGAGCGCCTCATGCTATACCTAAAAATATCCTCAGGACATTCTATTTCAAAGTCCTACGGACGTCCATACGATATCCATAAGACATTGTTATTTTTGAAACGTCCATAATACATCCAGAATATGTTATTGAGGTACTTTACAGGATAATTTAAGGATTAATTTAGACACACATACATGAATTGTTTTACTAATTTTAATTTTATTTTTGCACATATACGTATATATAAAAGCCAACATATTTTCCGTATGCATATATAATTTATTTAAATATATAAAAATAAAATTCTTTTAAATGAAAAATAAATATTCTGCAATTTAACATACAATTTAATGAATAATTAAAATTAATTTTTTTGATACACTAAATATAATTTATATAAGATATATATATATATATATCTATATAGATAGATATATATATATATATATATATATATATATAATTATATAACGCTTCATTATCAGTGCAAATATTCGTTAATTACTTAATATGATTATATTTTGAAATTTTGTTATACTTAACATTTTATTATATATATAGATATATATATATATATATATCTATATATATAATAAAATGTTAAGTATAACAAAATTTCAAAATATAATCATATTAAGTAATTAACGAATATTTGCACTGATAATGAAGCGTTATATAATTATAAATTTGTTCGCATTAGATATATTATATTTTACATCCTAGGTGTAAAGAATATTTTTTATGATCTGATATTTTTTATGATCAAAAACAGGATGTCTATTTCTAAATATTATAAAAAAGTTTCTTAATCTTTCGCCAAGTATTTTTGTTCAAAATTCTAAATAAAATTAGAAAATTTTTAAATACATTTTTAAATTAAATTTTCCTATTGCGCTCTTTCTAAGATTTTCTAGCTCATACAATAAACATAAACTCGTACAATAAACATAAAAAAAATACAGTCATTTAAGTTTTAAATATTAGATTTGACTGTATGAAAAAGTATTGAAAAAGAACTGAACCTATATCTATTAAATGAAATAAAAAAATAATTGTATCTTAAAGTATTAGGAAATCATTTTACATTGGTTTTTTATATTATTCTTGTAGAATATATAAAAAAAATAAAGGTGAATTCACACACACATCTTGGCAAAAACGCAGAAAGCAGACAAGCAGAACTCGCGTTGGTAGTAAATTTACTACCACCAAGTTACTGCCTAGTTTACTATCAGCGCGAGTTTAGCTTCTGCTTTTCTGCTTTTCTGCCAAGGTGTAAATTCTCTTATAAATAAGCGTTTGATATCAAATTAATTGCACAGAAAATACAAACGTCACTTCGGCAGTCTCTTGAATTGTCTTCTCCGAGTGATCAAATCTTAGCGTTTTTATATCACAATATGATCGTCACCATCGATGGACGAGGTGTTGGACGTAACTTCGGGTCATCGGGCCTCCGTGTATTGAACATCAAATTCTTTCAAAGTCGGCAATCGTTTCTACAACGACTTAAATATCTGGACCCTAGACGTTTATTCTTAGATATTTGGAGCAATTTATTCATCTAAAGTTGTTTCTTCTGCTTGATCCTGATCTTCTTGTACAGAAGCTGTATCTGCTCTCTTATCCATGCTAGAATAATTTTTATAGCAAAATTTTTTAGCAAATTTTTACATAGATTTACATTGTAATGGATTTACATTGTAACATATATTTTTTCAATAAATTATATTTATTCGATTTGAAAGATTGAATATCTGTTTCTATCAAAGATTTATCTGCAAACTTAAAATAATGTTAAAGTTGTAATAGTTTTCTCAAAACTTTTCCTTAACAAAATTTAAAACTTTATATAATATATATTATTTTATTATTCAATAAAATTTATAAAAAATAAAGTAACATGCATACTTTTTTTTCTTCATACTACGTTCACTTGCATGCCTTAACCAGGATTTAATTGGTTCTGATATCTTCTGTTCGGTAGCCTCAGGAAAATAGACTCGTACAGCACCTATATTATGTTAAAATGTAAAAGTATTTAAAGAGAAATATTTAATAAAATATTTAAAATAAATATTTTTAAAAAATAAAATTCTCTGAACTGAAAAAGTTAAGTAAGATTATAAGAATGAGTAAAAAAATATAAGATAACATTAAATATAGTAATTAAAACAAATCCAAATTGATGTAACTAAAATTGATGTAATTAAAACCGAAAATAAGTTTCAAAAAATATTTGAATGTTTTTTAACAATATTTTTTATGTGCAAAAAATATCTCAAGTACTTATTTTAGTAGTTTACATATTATAAATAGAAATTGTATTTACCAAATATAATTTTTCGTAGATATAAATCAAAAAATGAACGTTTTTTCTTTCCGCCAATGTAGCTAAATAAACTTCCAACTGAATCACTCAGAAGTCTTCGTATGATGTTAAATGTAAGTGATTTAATATCCGATCCACCTATTCGTGCCACTTGCACAATCTACATAATAAATAAATAATAAATAAATTTTTTTATAAATAAATAAAATAATTATAATTATAAATTAAATAAATAAGTTTAATTTTTTTGATTCAATTATTTTTAAAGATTAAAAATATGCATACCAATGCTTTACGATTTATTTTATTCTCAACTAATCGTTGTTCGAATTTTTCTAGCTCTTCTAATGTTTGTAACGGAAAGAATTCCATGTAATCTACTTCGACATCTTTCTTTTTCACTCCACCATCTAATACAAAAGTTTGGATTTGGTTTTGTATACTATCTAATTTAGTGTTTATATTTTTCTGTTCCTCATGTATTGTTGATATTTTGAAGTCCATATCCAATAATTTTCGTATAACGTATCGTTGAAAATCTATTGTTGCTGTAAATAATATATATATATATATATATATAAATATTATAAAATAATAAAAAACACGTTTTAAAACATAAAGTATATATAATACATACAAATGTAATATAGAATACATGGAAATGTACATTACAAAATATTACAAATCAATACTTACGAATTATAGAATCAGTTTTACAAGTTTCAAAGCTGAGCTCTTTTTCTTTGACATTATTCTGATTAAAATCATACCCTATACGAATAAAAAACACAAAAAATGTAAAATATTAAAATTAAATTAGTTGACAACTATTTAATAATACTAAAATATAATAATTTACTGAAAATACTGAAAATATAAAAATACTGAAAGCGATACTAAAAATAAAATTATTATAAAAATTATTGCTGTAAAAATTATACATATTTATCGATTACCTGTATTTTTATTTATTGAAGAAGAAAATGTTTCTACATTTGTTTTGTTTGGGGAATTTATATTTGAATTATTTTCATATTCGGTCAGTTTTGATACATTTTTATCTATATAAATGATAAGTAAAATTATTATTGTAGTGTATATATTATAAATCTTTTTACTATATTAATATACGCTATAAATATTTACTAACTTTTTAATGGCATTTTAATTGCTGAATTTTCATGTGACTGTTTATTAAGATTTTTTTTATGTGGAAGCTTTGGATATGATGGTACACGAACACGTTTTTCCTCTTCACTAAAACTTTCTTCACTACTTATAACAGTCTTAGCTCTATGTTTTCTACTCTTTTTTAAAGTATCATTATCTTCACTTTCAGAATTTAAATCTGATATAAATTCTGCTTTTTTTAATTTTTTTATTCCTTTTTCAAATGTACCTTAAAAAAATAAAATTATATAGCAAATAGTAATTATTAAAACAAAAATTATTTTTTATTTTTAAATTTAAAAAATGCTTGTTAATTATATATTTTACTATAACAATTACACTCTAAACTCTAAAGTGTAAGTATTGTAAGTTTGTAAAAATATTTTTAAAAAATTTTCTATAAGTTATGCTACGAACATGCTATATTTAATACTATTTTAATATTGAAGAATATTGAATGAGCAACAAAATAAGAGTACAATTAATTATCTATATATTAATGTAGTTATTTATGTATATTAATGTAATTATTTATTTTACTTTTTGTATGTACTTACTTGCAGTTGCTAAAATCCTTTTTATTTCATGTTGCGGCCAATCGTCCATCTTTGAAATACATTTTTGCACAGCTTTTTTAAATTTTTCGTTTGATGTGAAAGTAGGCCAATATGCATATTTATTATTTTCGGTTACCCAAGAAGAGGGTATCATTTCCAGTCCATCAATGAACTCTACTATGGCATACTGTTCCATAGCTCCAAATTAACAGAAATAGAGATATATTAAATATATTTAATATATATATATATATATATAAACACAAAATATATATGTGTTAGTATACATATACATATATATTATATATTAAAATATAAAATATACATTATCTAATTACAATATCTAAAACCTATATATATATATATATATATATATATTTTAAATTCAATTTATTAATGTAACAATGGAAGTACTACATATTTATTTTCTAATAGTGGTAATTTAACATATTTTGTATCAATATTTTTTATCGACCACATTTGTAATTGACTTAAACTATGTACACTAAATATTTGTAATAATGATGACGGACATGGAATGTTGTAAAAATCTTCCTTGTATAAAAATTTGCGACCTATAATTACATCTACATTGAGATCTTTATTATGTGCTATGTTTTCTATTAACACAATAGTTCTATCAACTAATGCGCAACAATTATCAGCTTTTACATCTATACGTAAAGTCATATTTTCCTTTCTTATTATTTTATATTGTGGATTGCAACAACCTTGTATTAATGGACCAGATGAATGAATAGATCTCAAATCTATTGTAAAATGATCAGTTTCTTCTGTCATAAGTTTTTCTGCTACTTTATTTTTTTCATGTTCAATGTATCTTCTTACAATTTGTTGTAAAGGTTTGTCATGTTTTTTTAACAGTTTTTTCAATGTTTGTAAATAATTTTCATATTTAAACGCACTAAAATTATCTAGTGGACCAAATTTTTTTACATCTTTTACAAGATGAATAAGACCATGTACATTGTAAGAAACGTTATGTGTGCCATAAATTAATGCAAATGCTTTAACGAAATGTTCTAATAATTCTTGACAATAATTAAATAAATCTTGTAATTTATTGGAACATAATATTCTAATAGTTACATGTAAAGTTACAAAATGATCATATATATCGCTACGAAGAAAGTTTTTAAAAACTACAGGTCCTGTATATAGAAGCAGTTCTCGATATTCTGTTGCTTTCCACAATTTCACATAAGTTAGTGATCGAGGCTTTCTTACAAACTCACATGGCACATTTATTTTTAAAATATTTTCTAAATTTGATGATATGCTTTGACGTTTTCTATTTTCTAAACGAAATTTTTTATCACCAAATAACCATAAATATAATAAACGTCGCGTAACCCCTAGACAAACTAAATGCATGTAATCTAATGGTATATTATTTATAAAATCAAAATTAGGAATTTCTTCAACAATTGTGGTTCCAATATGAAAATTTTCATCAGTCTTTAATCTAAAATCTAGATCTGTCCTCAATGGAGCATTTATTTCAGGAAAACAAACTTTATTACAACGGAAATCACCTTCAGTTATACATTTAGTGCAACTCGAATAGCCAGTATGTCCTTTAATTTGTAATATAAATGCTTTGGCTGGAGTATCACATATTATCGAATCTATACTACATTTAATGTGTTTATTATTGATAAAAATTCCATCATTACATAATAGTTTTGCTTCTTCTATGAATTCTTTTAGAAACTCTTGTGAATTAGAAGGTTTTTGTCTACCATAATATGCACCAATAACAAAAACTTGTTTTGATTGTTCTACGGAACCTAAAATTGGCCACAGTTGTTGTTGCGAAGACTGCGATAATGGTAGACCATCAATATTTATACTTATTTTTATATTACTTAAATTTTTTGAAAGAGATGAAAAATTATTTTCTATTGCCTTTAATAAACCAAAATGATAATATTCTCCGCTAGCACAATTTCTAATATTTGTATTTCTTGGAGTGCGCAAAAGTGTTCTAGGATCAGATGGTATGTCATGATGACATTTAACACATGTATATTGTTTTATTCCTCTTAAAAGACTACGTAATGATGCCTGTGCAATGTTTTCTTTAACTGCCCAACTGGCAAGAAATATTTTAAAATCATTTTTTTCAGTATCTGATGTATTATTATCATCTTCATCATTATTCAAAAATTCTTGCTCAAATAAAGGTAAAAACTCATTGTTTTCATTTTCGCTGCTTGAAGCAGGATTTATTTCCTCAAAATCACTATCATTTGATAAATTATTTGCATCCATTGATATATCCAAAACATTCTCAATGATTTCAGATGTTGGTTCATTAGATAATATTGGTTTATTAGATGATATGTTTGAATTTAAAGCTTCATTAATTATATTAACTTCTAATTTTCTTACTTTTCGTTGGGTTGGAGAATTAATTGTATAAAACTTTTTTTTATAGTTAGGATGTGGCATCTTAACCTTAAATATATTTATTTCTTATTTTCTAAAAAACTGTAAATGTTAAAATCTTACCTTTTGATTCCTCCTTGAGGATTCACAACGACTCAAATATTATAATGTTTTAAACTTGCACTTAACAGGCACAATTAATAAAATTGTCGATCGAAGCACTGGCACTGCTAGGCACAATCAGGCGCATATGGCATAAAGAACCGGGAAAATTATATGCGACGTCATTTCGTTACTTTCATTACTAAGATACTGCGCATGCGCAATATCTTTGTTACTTGCAAGTCCAACAGTTCATGTCGAAGCATTTTCTTACACGTTTTACTGATTTTAAAAAATATTTCATCAATCTTTCAATTTAATAAAAGCAAGAAACAATAAAAAAACAGAAAATATTCTTATATATACAAGCAACATATATATGACAAATATATATATATATATATATATATATATACATATATATGTTATATGTTGCTCATATATGTATAAGAATATTTTATTTTTATTGTTTTTCTTGCTTTTATTAAATTAAAAGATTGAATCCCTAACATGCAGTATACATGTTTGAAAGACGTTCAGAGGACATCTAGAGGATATTCTTAGGATGTCCTCTGGATGTCCTTTGAACGTCTTTCGAAGATATGTGCTGATATATATGTATATCCAGTGGGTAACCAGTAAGCATCCAGTTCATTTCTAATGGATGTCCTATGGATATTAATGGGACATAATAAAATTATATTTATATATGCAAATATTCTATGAATATTCTATATTAAAGCAAACTGAAAATAATTGTACGTTCTTATTAAATTATATTATATTATTATACAAGTATTTTTAATTAGACTTTACACTTAAGGAAAAAATATAGATCTTTATGGAACATTTATAAATATATACTGACGTTTTAAAATTAAATTAAATATTTTATATAACTAAAAGTTATCATATATGCATATTAAATCTTTATATAAATATTTGCACAAAAATTCAAAACGTCCTATAAATCTCCCAGGATGTTCTGGATATATTCAGGATGATCCTGAGGACGTTTTGTGCTGTCTGGGAGATTAAAGGGACGTATGTCATTGACATCGATACTTAATATTAATCGGACGCTTAAAAAAAAAAATTTGGAAGAAAGTTCATCACAGCAGGTGATAAATATGACAAACATAAATATATATATATGTATATATATGTATATATTTATCTTGATCATTTTTCTTATAGCATTTGAAGAAAAGTAAGCAAGAGTGAGATTTTGCAATGTTAATGTTTTAATTTAAACTAATTAATGAAAAATTAATTTAAAAATTGTAATTTTTTTTTATTAAAAAACGTTCAAAAAATGTATTTATAAAAAGAATAAACGTTTTGAATTTTTAAATTGATATTATATGTTGATTTATTTAATTAATTATTGGCTTTCTTTAAGACTTTTATCTATTAATGAAGAAGAAATGGCGCGCGCAAAGCGCGCGCTTGTGTTGTCCTACTATACGACGGATACTTCTATTATGTATATTAAATAAAAAAGTGTGTAGACTGATATCTGCTTTGTAGGAAAATGTTCTACAAAGAATGTACTTTTGAAATATACAAACGATTAATTTTTGGCTCGTCTTTAAATATTTAATACCGACAATAAGTCGCCGCGCGCACTGTACGGCGCATACTTCTATTATGTGTATCTTCTTTATCCTTCCTTTTTTTTTTTTGTTTTAATATCGAAGTTGTGAAGTCTCTTTTCCGCGATGCTGATTGGTTTTCTCGAAGTTTACGTCGCGGCTTGAATCACAAGTTGTGATTTACAACCAAGATCGTTTGACAGTTGACAGTTTGACAGTTTGCGGTTAATCATTTAACATTACGGAATTCTGTTATATTATTAAAGAAAATAATGAATCTTAAGTCGCGGCTTGAATCACAAGTTGTGATTTACAACCAAGATCGTTTGACAGTTAACAGTTTGACAGTTTGCGGTTAATCATTTAACATTACGGAATTCTGTTATATTATTAAAGAAAATAATGAATCTTAAAGAAAAGAATAAGGACAAAGAGATAGATATGTATTTTATAATATTTATATATATACGTATACACACATGTACAAATTGAGTAATTGTGAAGGAGAAGGGTTTCATAATTTTGTGCGTAAAACATGAATTTATAAGTTAAAATTATCACTTTAGAAAATGTTATTAAGTATACACATATTTTTCAATATTGCGTCGGTGTTATGCGGTGTGTATCACAAGTTTATAAATGGATAATATTAGTAAAAAATGGCGCGCGCGTAGCGCGCGCTTGTAATGTTCTAGTTGTATAAAAGCGAGCATGTTACCGAAACAGAAATTGTGAGTCCTCGAAAGGAGATTGAAACGACGATTAATATGACGCACGATCGGCCTATTTATTTGAAACCGCAAAGACTTTTATTTGACAATAAAGATAAGTTGAGACAAATTGTAAATAAATTGTTACCGGAGCAAATAATAAAACCGATCGATTTTCTATACGCTTTCCCAACTATATTGGTGCGTAAGAGAGACAGTGAACCGCAATTGTACATCGATTATCGCGAATTAGATAAAGTAATTGTAAAAGATAATTTTCCAACCCCTCTTATTGACGACCATTTGGATAGATTGTGCGGAGAATTTTATTGTTCTAGACTTGGTTTGCGAAACGTGTTTTGTTGTGTCGGAGTTGCCGACGGATTGGCGAAGTATATGTCCTTGGTAACACCCTTAGGTCGATTTGAGTTGTTAAAGATGCCTTTCGAATTGGCGAATGCGTATGTTTCAGCGGTACCCCCCTTGACGACGTTTTTCGCGATTTAATTCGAGCAGATAAAATATTAATATGTCTTAATGATATATTGATTACAACGAAAAGCATTGGCGAACACTTGAGAAGTTTTTGTAAAATTTTTTATTTGGCTCGACAATGTAAGTTGCAGTTGCGATCGGATAAATGTTCGTTTTTGTATCGCGAGATTATCTATCTTGTTGTTAGCTATTTGATTAGTGAGAGCGGCATTCGACCCAGCGTTGCAAGCGTAGAATCAGTTATTAATTTCTCGGTGCCACGTAATATTAGTGAAGTTCACCGATTTATATATATTGTAAATTATTTCCGCCGATTTATTGACAATTTTTCGATTATTGTAAAACTACTTTTTAATTTGGGTAAAGAAAATGCGACTTTTAAATTTGGTACAAAAGAGAATTACGTATTTGATAAGAGTCGTTTTAGATAATGACCGCTATATCGTCTCGAATATCGAGAGTTTTAAATGACTCAGCTACTCGGAAAATGTAAACGCAGATCATATGAAAATGTATGGTAACGATTAAATTTGAAATGTGTTTATATTTGTTATATTAATCATTGTATTTAATTAGCGGATATTGATCTTGACGAGTTATTACCGAGTTGGTTACCGATTTGTATTTAATTTTTTTTTGTTTTCTCTTTGTTATTTTGCGCATCTATTGTATTGCATGGCCGAGATAGCCATAATGTCAGGCTGGCCGAACTGTAGGCAATTATATTATTTTATTGCGGGCCACGCGTGTCCTGACAGCGATGCGCGCGATCATTTGCGCATGATCGCATGATTTACTTTCCGCGTCGACCACATGTCGATATCGAGCGACAGAGTCTAGAAGGATCAGCCGACACAATAACAGCTGTTCTCTGTTTACGCGAGTTCTCCTTGACCTATTTATCGCGGCCTATATCCTGTACATTATTTCTGGCTATCTCGTATTAAATCGACGTATTATATTAAATCCTGACTTATTTTACTTTTGCTAAATTCTGACTTGTTTTCCTATTATTAATTTATTGCCTACAAATATCAGAAGTTGAATATTTAATTTGAGCCTACAATATATATCTATATTTCTATGTCTATGGATCTAACGCATCATCATCGATGAATAAGACAGCAAGTTAATATATTAATTATTCTGCTGAACGCAAGTTATCGAAATCGGTCTAAAAAATATATGTGATATACACTCGTCAACAAAATTAACGCATATGTATTTTAAGTCAAAATTTCGCATAATTTCAAATAAGCATAACTCCGCTAAAAATGATCGTATTTGAAAAATTTTTTTTCACTGTCAAGCTTGCAGGGTCTACTTTAAAAACCATTCGTCAGATTTTTAATTTATCCTCCTCCCCCGTACGCCACTGCTTCAAAAGTAAGGACGTGTTTTGTCTCTAAAAAATTGCGTACTTTGACGCACTCCAGGGGTGGAATACATTTTTTTCGCAAATCTTATCATAACTATCGTAAAATGTGGACTTTTTACTACAAATTTAAAAAAAAAGCAAAGTTCGTACGATTTTTTTTCGCGGAGTTATTACATATGAAAGTTACCCATACATTTTTTCCATTTAATGACTCCAAACCCTCTCTGCTGTGTGTGTATGTGTGCGTGCATGCGTGCGTATGCGTGCGTGCGTATGGTTAGGAGAGGGAAATGTAGGAATGTTCTCATTCAAAATTGTGTGTTCCCGCCTCGTCTTTAGATTACTTCTTCTATACGTTCACGCATATTAATGCATGCTCTAATTGTTGTTTGAGGAATTTGAGCCCAAATTTACACGCACGCACGCACGCGTGGGCGCATACACACACACACATACACACATACACTATGCGCCAAATCCAACCAACAACCTCGTGGTGCGTGTCGGGTAATACTAATGCTGGCGGTAAATGGAAAAAATGCATAGGTAACTTTCATATGTAATAACTCCGCGAAAAAAAATCGTACGAACTTTGCTTTTTTTTAAACTTGTAGTAAAAAGTCCACATTTTACGATAGTTATGATAAGATTTGCGAAAAAAATTTATTCCACACCGTGGAGTGCGTCAAAGTACGCAATTTTTTAGAGACAAAACACGTCCTTACTTTTGAAGCAGTGGCGTACGGAGGAGGAGGTTAAATTAAAAATCTGACGAATGGTTTTTAAAGTAGAGACTTCAAGCTTGACAGTGAAAAAAAAATTTTTCAAATACGATCATTTTTAGCGGAGTTATGCTTATTTGAAATTATGCGAAATTTTGACTTAAAATACATATGCGTTAATTTTGTTGACGAGTGTATATATATATATATATATATATATATATATAAATGTGATAGATCTCTAAAAAATATGATATATGCAGCTCTAAAGAATTTTTTAAATAAAGATATAAAATTAATTCTAATCGATTTCTTATTGTTTGTATATTTATTTATACTTAAATAAATTTATATTTAAGAAAATTTACAAAAGCGGAATTTTTGCTAGCAAAATAAATAAACAAGTAACGCATTACTGGATGGTTGCAGTAACGTTGCATTCTTCAAAATATATTACATTGCAATGTTGCTGTAACATTACATTGCAATATAACAAAAAGCGGACATCTAGCCGTTGCCGCAATCTTGCAACAATGGTGCAGTAATATTTTGCAACCAAGTTGCAATATTGCAAAGTTTCAATGAAACTATTCTGCAATATATCTGCAACCTTTCGGTGCTGTCAGGAAAATTACTATCTTTGATGAAAACGGCGTGGGCAAGGTGAGTTATGCTCCCTCGAGAACAATAGCCATTACTTTTAAAGGTCAATCCTTACCTAAATATGTCCACCTACATATGGTTAGGTACGAAGTCACTCCCTTTATTACCAAAACCTCACAATGCTCCTCCTGCCTTCGCTATTCCAATATTCAATGTAAAGGCAAATCCCGTTGTCACCATTATGGAGAAAAAGCACATAACGATAACCAAGCATGCCCTAAATCCGATTCCGCACATAAAAAAAATACGTGTCTATTATTTTGCATAGTTTTACAAGTGTGCAAAGTTTCATTAAAATCCGTGAGTGACAGTTGGGTACCTTTCCTTGTCAGTCAATATTTGCGGGAAAACTCTTAAATCCAAATCCCACCACAAATTCTTAGGCTGGGTCTACAATAGGTGATTTAAGCCTTAAGCTTTAATAAATTGACAAATCACGGTCAAGTACGATGAGAATACTCGACCGTGATTGGTCAATTTCTTAAAGCTTAGGGCTTAAATCACCTATTGTAGACCCAGCCTTAGGAATTACGTTAGACTCAAAATTACACTATCATAAACACGTTGAAACACTAACAACTAAATGCTCCAAACTCGCAAACATAATCCGTTCGCTCAGAGGCATTTGGTGGGGATCGGATCTCCGTCTCCTTCTCAATTTGTACAAGTCGTTCATTTGGACCAATATGGATGCTTTATCCTCCCAACTAATAGTAACAAAAGTCAGTTAAACAAACTCGAAAAAATTCAGAGGTGTGTCCTTAAATTATGTCTTGGTTTACGTCAATCCTCCCTTTCTAATGTAGTCCTAGCAGAAGCAGCAATATCTCCACTTAAATATATCGTTTTTTATTTCTTACTTCTAAATTTATATTAAAATCACTTTCGGATGAATCTAGCGTAATCATTGATAAACTGCATGACCTTCAAATATCATTAATACGCAACGATAAATACAAAAATTATCCGAATTTTTTTTATTATACAAAGCTTTTCTTATTAACAAGAAATTCAGAACAGAAATATTTAGCTTTAGCTCTTACCCTTTATATTTATACACACCACTACGAAACTAATTTCTTTCTTCCGGACACGGAAATAACACCTCCTAACATAGTAGAGGAGATACAAAAAGCTCCCATACCCCAAATAGTCTTTCTTTCTACGTATCGAAATATAATCGTTAACAAACAAGTTTTTTACACAGATGCCTTCAAAGTTGAATCTGCCATTTATGTCGGACTAGCGATCTACTCGCCCTCACTCAACTTCCAATTAACTTGTAAAATACGCTCATCTGCCTCAATATTTACAGGCGAAATAATTGCCATTGGTTGCTGCATTGATTACATTATAAAAAACAAAATTCCGGACTCTTCTATCTTTACGGACTCTTTAAGCACAGTCAAATCACTCACTTCTCATACTGCTAAGAACCATAATCCCCTTATCTTATCACTTAAAGATAAGCTTAAAACAGCCGCTTCTTTCAACTATAAGATTAAGATTATATGGATCGCTTCGTATAAAGGAATCCTTGGAAACGAAACCGCAGATCACCTTGCTAAAAGAGTTATTAGATATTCCAGATAGCACAGATGATCATTATGAGTTCAAAAAGAATTCACTATTCCTAATTCTTTAAGAATTCACGTAATTTGTTCGAAATGAGTTCAAAAATAATTCAATATTCAAATTCATTATGAATTCACATAATTTAGTCAAAATGAGTTCAAAAAGGATTCAATATTCAAATTCGTTATGAATTCACATAATTTAGTCAAAATGAATTCCTAGAGAATACGTATTCAGTAATCGTTAGTTCCTTTATTTACCGCTATATGACGCACGATGCGCTATCTATCTCGTATTTAAGATTTGTTATGAGAATTATATAATGCTTGCAAAAAGTGGCTATGAAGATTAAAGTAGTCGGATATTTAAGTCCATATTTATATAGTCAAAGATATCATCAATTTTACATAAATCACTACATTTTTAAATATTTATGATTTTATTTTCGGGCCCTAGTCCCGAATATCCTTATCGAAGACTTAATTAAAATAGGTTTGCCGCGAATTAAAATCTGCTTCTTTATATATCACATTATAATAAGTCAAAGATCTCTACAATGTCTATAATGGAAGAACGGTTGCTCAACAGTCTACGGATAAAGGTATACCTCAAGGGTCCATTTTAAGCCCCTTATTATTTAACTTATATTTTTTCGATTGCAAGAAATTTATAGACAGAAAGTGTCAAATAGTGCAGTTTGTCGATGACATCGCTCTTTTTGTAAAGTCGGATAATATAAACCAGGCTATTGATATTCTAGAAAATTCAGCAAATCGTTTAGCAAAATATCTATACTCAAAGGGTTTAGAAATATCTCCTTCAAAATCTGCTATGATTATATTCACAAGAAAAAAGATTAATCCCTTGGCCTACTCCATTAAACTTAAAGACTCTCAGATACGAGCCGGTCGCTGTACAAAATTTTGGGGGGTTTGGCTGGACTCCAATCTTAGAGGACACAATCACACGTCTTATCTCCTATCAAAAAGTGGTAAGATCTTGAATATTTTAAAAGCATCAAGAGGTACATGGTGGGGGGCAGACCCGAAATCTTTGCTTTGTATCTATAAGGCGGTTGTAAGAGGAGCCATCGAGTATGGCTCGTTTCTATTTCCTTTTTATAATGACGCGCTCATGGATAGTCTAGAGAGGATTCAGCGTAGGGCACTTCGGTACTATTTGGGACTGAGGCGGCAACACCGGTTAACGTAATATATGCAGAAACTGGTATTATTCCTTTAAAATATCAGTTTATATTTTTGGCATCTAAATTTATCCTGAAATCTTTTGCTCTTAGATATAATCTCATAGATAAATTGTATGATTTATAGCTATAATGTACATAAATAAGAGGAATTACTTATCTAAAACGTTCCTTCTTTATAAAGCTTTCTGCCAAATAGAAATAATATAGCTGACTTCTCTATAGTCCCTCTATATCTTTTCCCCTATGATACTATCATATTCTCACCACAAACCTCGTTTACTTCTCAAGAAACAGCTGAAAAGATCCGACAAGCTCAAATACCGCAAATAATATTCCAAACTGAATACGCCCAACTCTTAAAAAACAGACACACTTTCTTTATAGACGCTTCCAAGTATGAGAAGGAAGAGCATGTTGGATTTGCATTTTATTCTTCATCCCTGTCTGTCCAAAAAATGTTCAAAATTAACTATAATTCATCAGTATTCTCTGAAAAATGCCTAGCAGTCATACACGCAGTTCTTTCCTCTAATAATCTTAATAGAGACTTTATAATTATCTGATTCTAACTTTAAAAAATAAACTCAGGGCAGCTTCACTGCAAAATATTGATATCTCCTTTGTATGGATTCCTGCTCACGTAGGAATTTTTGGAAACAGCTGATTTTCTAGCAAAAGAAGCTATTCATAAAAGTTCCCGTATTGACTTCCTAGTTCCCCATACGGATTTTTACTGTGCTGTTCGGGAAAATATGGTCCAAACAACAAACAAATTTCTAACAAATATGGCAACGCATACAGATTCCTTATATTTTAAAAACTATTCAGTTTCACCTCTCGTGCTTGGTTTTCCAAACTTAATCTCAATCGCTATGATATAGTTTCAATAAGTAAAATACGTTCCAATCATTATAATACTAACTACAGTTTTTATAGATGCAGCATCGTTGACTCTCCGGCATGTGATTGCGGAGCGCCAGCTCAAGATATTAACCATATATACTATGGTCATGTCCAAACTTCCACTCTTATCGTCACTCTCTAAAAAAAACCATTTAATTTCACCTAAAATTTCCTCCTCCTATGATATTTTCAAACTACTAAAAGAACCTAATCCTAAAATCATAATTCCTATAACTTCCTTTCTTCGAAAGCACAATTTAAATATTTTTTAAATATTTAAATGCCAAACTATTCAAATGTAATAATCGTTATTCTGACTGAAAGATCCTTCTATTAACAAAAATTTAATGTCTAAAAAGCAAAAAGTAATAAGCAGGGTTCTGCTTTAAGCCTGATCTCAAGAAACTAGCCCAATATACATCTATTGAAGACAATCTGGCAGCATAATCAGCACTCAACATACCAGCTGTATTTTTTGCCATAAAAGAAGAGAAGAAGAGAAGAAGAATCAAAAGGAGCCTTAACGAAGTTAGTTCAAAGTATAACTAAAAAGTAGTAACATTCCTAATTTGCAATGATAAAGGGTTATTTACGGATTTATGTTGAAGTTATTTCATAATTTTGATGTATATATATTACCCGCATCCTTAAAGTAGTTTTGTTATACACTTATTTATATACATATATGTATAATATACACAGAGTATTTCATTTTAATCGATCATTCCCAAAAACTTTTTTATTTTTGATTGTATACAACAAAATGCTTTAAACAAAAGTTGTTTAATTTGAAGGGGGACAGAAGATAACGTTATATTGACTTTTTTCTAAAGGGCGCTTTTCAAGGTTATTTATGTTTTTTTAATGGAACTACTATTATATATTTTTTAAATAAATTGATTCCTCGTAATTTTTGACATAAAAAGTTAATGGGTAAGATGGCTAAAAATGAATATATAGATATATATATACTATGGGGGCTCCGCTCCCCTACCGCCTACAGCGGCCAACCCCCCGGGAGTGCTCTTTATATATTTATTTTTTTATTTTTTATTTTTTACCCTCCCCTCTCACCCCTCCCCACCCTCTCCCATTTTCCCTTCCCATACCCTCCCTCCTCACCATAATCCCAATTAAATATACGTTACAAAAAACTTTGACATAAAAACAAGACCGATTTCAGCTAATCTTTTTATATATATATAAAGTAGATATATTTTACGAGATATTTTATACTTAAGTTTGACATAATTTTACATAAATTCTGAAATATCTCATAGAATATTTATTTTCCGATGATCTTGATACTCTTTTATGTATAAAATAATGAGAGAAATCAATTGGTGTAAAGAAAACACAGTTGTTTTCAAGAAAAAGTATGTAAATTGTAACTAGCAGCCAGGGGCGTAGCCAAGTTAAAATGCTAGAGCAGGCAAAAAAATTGGCAGAGCAGGAAAAGAAGCACACACAAAACAGACCATAAAGTTATAAAATTATAAAATTATATAAAATTTTTCAGCCTATTATTTAAGTTAAAATTATTTATTGAATTAAACAACTAAAAAGTAATACACATACAAAAGTATACACAAACGCCAAATACATAATACCTTGTTTATTGAATAAATAAAGATGGTGTCTATTCTAAAGTTCTCAAATAATAAAAAGGCTCCTGCATACTCACTGCAGCTATCTTGAATTGATGACGTCAGAAGCGAGAAAATGTACCATGAAAATTCTTGCGACTTACGCTAAAATAAAAATGTTCTTCAATAAAATAGGGTTTGTAATCGATAGAACCGACTTGTAAAATATACCGAAAACTCTCTTTTTGTTTGGGTAAGCAATAAATAACATTGTATATGTCGAATTGAATTGAGCCTAATCAAGGACGAAAACCAACTGTTTGACAGGTATCGAAATAAAATTAATATTTTTGCTTTTACATATTAAATTATAAAAAAAAGAGAGTTTTCGGTATATTTTAACACAGAGCTGTCCACGTTTTGCACTTTTCGGCCGATTTCCGAGGCTCACCGCCTAGCGGCCCCCACTTACGCTCGAGACCTTAGCAACTACGGTTATCGGGCCACGCGTTGCTAAGGTCTCGAGCGTAAGTGGGGGCCGCTAGGCGGTGAGCCTCGGAAATCGGCCGAAAAGTGCAAAACGTAGACAGCTCTGTTTTAACACTATAGCAATTATTTTAAAAATAGAAACACTGCACTAAAATGACAATAAATGACCCTGTAAGTCGCAAGAATAATTTATGTCATTTTCACGCTTTATAGTTTATAGTTTTGCCAAATGTGGCGCTGTCGTACAAATTTTACGGACTTGGCAATCGAGTATGCAGGAGCCTTAAGTATTATGTATTAACGATAATAAATTTTAAAATAATGAGTGATAATTATAAAAAAATATTATTATAAATAATAAAATATTACAAATAATTTGCGAATATTTTAATAAAAAATAAATAAAATTTATTTAAAACAGTAAAATTTATTTATAAAAAATAAGAACTATTTATAAACAGCTAGATTTTTCAAGAGCAGGCAAAAAAGCTACAAGAGCAGGCTTTGCCCTGGCTACGCCCCTGCTAGCAGCTACATACTTTTTCTTACAAACAACGATGTGTTTTTTTATACCAATTTATTCTTTTCTATTAAAAAATGGGATACCCTGTATATAATATGTATGTGTGTGTGATCTATTCACATAGATTCTTTTCTATTAAAATGGGATACTCTGCATATAATATGTATATGTGTGTATGATCTATTAACATAAAGATTATAGTTGAAATATAATTCTTTTTAAGACTCCTGGTACCTTGTCGACCATGTCGGAATCGTGACGTCAGAGGCGAGAAAACACACGCTAAAAATTTTTAGATGCCATTTCTAAATAAAAACATATTTGCATAAAATAATACTTAAGATCTCTTTAATATACTTCTAAAAAACGCCGAAAACTATCCTTTTCCCTTTATAATCAATCAACAGCTGTAAAATGTAATATAATGAGGCCCAGTCCGTCTGGTCTTTGCACATGCGCAGTCATTCCGCATGTCAAAGTCTGATATCTCGATCATTTTACGATTGTTGATTGACTGTCAAGGGAAAAGAATAGTTTTCGGCGTTTTTTTAGAAGTGTATTAAAGAGATCTTAAGTGTTATTTTATGCAAATATGTTTTTATTTAGAAATGGCATCTAAAAAATCTCAACGTGTTATTTCTCGCCTCTGACGTCACGATTCCAATATGGCCGCGGTGAGCACCCAGGAGCCTTAAATCTTATACTAAATAAATGTTAGGAGATAAATTAGAACGAGAAGACGAGGGTAGGACAGTACGGATACTGCTTATGATATATAATTATCATATACAGGGTGTCCGAAAAATCGCCTGCTCCACTTCGGGAGGTGATTCGGGACGAAAAAAGAAAAAAAAATGTTATATAAACATAGGTCCGGAAATAAGTCGTTTCCGAGTTATAACCACTTTTATGTTTAAAAAATCATAATTTGTAGTCCGCTTGGCATCCCTCTTTCTTAATTTTTTCTTAAATTAAAAATTTTTATTTTTTAATTTTTATTTGTTATTTTTATTAAATTTTTAATTTTCAATTTTTATTTTTAATTTTTTTTAATTTTAATTTTTAATTTTTAATTTTTTTTAATTTTAATTTTTTTTAGTTTTTTTCAATTTTTCAATATTTGTAAATACGATTACATTATTTTTAAAGTATAAACATGAACAGATATTTAAATCGAATTAAATAAGGTGTTCAAAATGACCACCTTCAGCACGAATGCAGGCCCTTATTCTTCTATCAAAGGAATTCCGAACTCTTTGAAAAACATTTGGATCCCTCCTTATTTCTTCAAATCCATGAATTATTCTTTGTCTTAAGTCAGCAATATTATTGGGTGCATTTCTGTAAACAATTGACTTTACATGACCCCATAGATAAAAATCAAGTGGAGTCATGTCTGGTGATCTTGGGGGCCAGGCAACCGGACCTCCACGCCCTATCCATCTCTGGTCATAATTTCGATTCAAATGATCTCTGGCAACACGGCTAAAATGCGCAGGTGCACCATCATGCATGAACCACATGTTTTGTCGTATTATTAAAGGGACGTTTTCAAGAAGGTGGCCTAACTCTTCTCTAAGAAATCGTACATAATTCTGACCATTTAATCTCTCTTCAAAGAAATATGGCCCTATAAGTTCGGCACCAATAATACCCGCCCATACGGTGCAACTTAACTGTTGTTGATGCCTTCTTTGATCAATTGCTTTAGGATTTTCTAAAGCCCATACATGAAGGTTGTGATAGTTAAAAATTCCATTTCGGTCAAAGCCTGCTTCATCAGTAAATAGAATATTTTCACAAAAATTCGGATTTTCATCTATTCTGTTTACAACCCATTGGCAAAATTGCAAACGGGGACCATAATCTGCAACAGAAAGTCCTTGAACTCGTTGCACGTGATATGGATACATTGCATTTCTTGATAAAATGTTCCATATCGTTGATTTTGATACTCCGATTTCATCCGAAACTGTTCTAACACTAGTAGCAGGATTACGCTCAAATTGTTCAAGTACTTCTTCTTCCGTTACAACATCCACCAAAAGTAAGGTGTTGTTAAATAATAATTTGAAACTTATTGAAAACTGTTTTCAATGAGTGAATGAAAAATGAAGAATGAAAAAATTAGTTTTAATGAATTAGCTGATAATTACAGTACTCTGCGTTGATACCACTGCTT
>NW_028141160.1:984435-1131042 GCF_030444845.1 Prenolepis imparis
ACCTTGGATAATCATTTGTAGATTATATGAAGGAAACCACTATTTTTCAATGCATGTTCTTGTAGCTTATTTCGAGAGCTTTTCAAAACACTATAATAAAGTATTTTTTCATTAAGTACTTTTTAAGTTATGAGACTTGAAGTTTACAGTATTTTGACATAAAATACAAAATATCTTGTGAAACATTCAGTTTTCGGTAATCTTACTTTAATACTTTTATGCACAGAAAAATGAGACCAATTAAATGGTGCAACATAAAACTACATAATTGATTTAAAAAAATATTGCAAATTACATACTTTTTTTTTAATCAACTATGTATTTTCTTTACACTAATTGATTGGTCTCATTATTCTGTGCATAAAAGTATTAAGCTAAGATTACTGAAAACTGAATGTTTTACAGGATTTTGTCGAAATACTGTAAACTTCAAGTCTTATAACTCAAAAAGTTTAATGAAAAAATACTTTATTATAGTGTTTTGAAAAGCTCTCGAGATACAAGAATATGCATTGAAAAATAGTGATTTCCATTTAAGAAATTGAAAGTGACTTTTATGTGACCTACAAACGACTTTCCAAAGTCAAACCAATGACACCATCTAATGTCCCTCTCGAAGTCAAAAAACTTTTGTATGAAACACTTTTCCGTATCTTTCATATTTTTTGAGATATTTACCTGGGTCATTTAAAATGGGACACCCTGTATATATATATATATATATATATATATATATATATATATATAGAGTGTGCGGAAAGTCCTGGAACGATCTAATATTTCGGAAAGAAAGCATTTAACAAAAAATTGTTTTAAACAAAAATTGTATACTGCGTTCACAAAGAGAACGACGCATTTCGTTCGGTTTGTGCACATCTCACCCGACTGATTGCTCATTTTGACCTTTCTACGTCGCCAAACAGATCCTATAAGCCAGACCCGGAAACACCGGCAAAAGGAGCCCACGCGCATTAACTTATTTACAAAGAATAAATTGTGTGCTAGGGCCCAAGAGTACGATGGTAACGCACTGACAATGAGTAGTGCGTTCGAGTCCCCTCACCTGATTCCCACTCTGTCCAAAGCTGCGCGGAGCGTGATCATTCTCTTTGTGAACAGTATAGTGTTTAAAAGAATCCATTTAGCGGTTTGAAACGGTTTGACCTTAAATGGCATTATAAAGGTCATATCGAGGTCATCTTGAATTTTTTAAATGGAACTACCATATTTTTTTATATAAATCGATTCTTTGTAATATTTGGCATAAAAAAGTTATAAGGGTAGGATGGTCAAAAAGTAAATAGTTTACGAGATATTTTATATTTTAATTTAACATAATCTTACAGAAACTGCGAAATATCTAAAATACTCATTTTCCGATTATCTGACCTCAATACTTTTATGCACAATATAAGAGAGGAATCAATTGATATAAGGAAAACAGTTGTTTTAAGAAAAATATTTAACTTGCAACTGGCAGTTATATTTTTTCTTGAAAACAATTATGTGTTTTCTTTACACTAATTGATTCTTTTCATTATTTTGTGCATAAAAATATTGAGGTAAGATCATCGGAAAATGAATATTTTACAAGATATTTCATAGTTTATGTAAGATTATGTTAAATTAAAGTATAAAATGTCTCGTAAATTATTCACTTTTTGATTATTCTACTCTTATAACTTTTTATGTAAAATATTGTGAGAAATTGATTTATATAAAAAAATATGATTTATTTAAAAAATTCAAGCTAAATCCTCTTATTAATATGACCTTGGTAATGCCATTTAAGATCAAATCATTTAAACCGCTATAAATGGATTCTTTTAAACACTATAAATTTTGTTTAAAATATTTTTTTATAAAATGCTTTCTTTCCGAAATATTAAACCGGGACTTATCGCACACCCTGTATATAAATATATATATTTATACATATATTTATATTTGTGTACAGTGTGTCTTGTAAGACATATAACACCGCTTAAGAGTAAATTCTTGAGATTATTTTAAGAAAAATTCTGAATACTAAAATACTCAACCTATAATTGTTTTTGAATTAGAAGCATTTAGAATTAGCGAATGAAGTATCTCTGGATCTGAAGTTCGTGCGTTCAGGTATGATACAACGCACAATGGTAAAACAGTAATTTAACTGTCATTCTTCTTATAAGTATTAATATCGAGATTACATATGCAAAGAGAATGAGTTTTTATTAATATTCGCATAAATACTCTATTTATCTATGCAGATAAGATTTATTTATATTGAAAATATAAAAGAAAAAACATTATATGATACACAAGCTACTATGTCAATCAGCTCAAGTGACATTTGCTTGCATTTGCAAATCTGGTGCAAATTTGCAAATATGCTGCTAGTTTCATATTTTATAAATATTTGTATGTATGTATGTACAATAAAGATTGAGAGGCGATAGTCAGATTTCGCCTTTATCATTGTGCGTTATATCACACCTGAACGTTAGACTACCTCTTCTAATTAAAAAAATATTATAGCCTAAGTTTTGGTATTAAGATTTTTTTCTTAAAATAATCTCAAGAATTTACCCTTCATTTACCCTTATTGTTACGATCTTTACAGGACATCCTGTATACATATATAAAATTAAAACATTATTATTAAAAAATAGATTTTTCAATGTAAAACATTATTATATTCTTTATTATATATGTATATACAGGGTGTCCCCGAACTCGCGGATCAACTCTCGTGGGTAGATTCCTGGGATCATTTGGAGACGATTTTTCCTCAGCGAAAATGTCGAGGGAGGTCATCATTTTTTGCATGTTCCCAATTTTTGTCATCATGTATCATTGTAACTAAGCCTTATATTAAAATTTTATTAAAGTAAACTCTATCTGAAATTAACTGAAGAATGTGATTTTGTTAATATTTTATTTCCACAAGGCTTAGTTTGTGAAAAACTCTTTATTTTCAATCGCTTATAACTCGAAAATTATTGGTGCCTCGACATTTTCGCTGAGGAAAAATCGTCTCCAAATGATCCCAGGAATCTACCCACGAGAGTTGATCCGCGAGTTCGGGGACACCCTGTATAATTGTTTTCTCTTTTATATGTAAACAAATCTCCTATCTTGCATTAAAATTACATCATATCGTATTACACTTTGAATGTATATATTCTTGTAATGCACATGCTGCATTTGGATAACGCACACAATATACCACAAATAAATAGATTGGAGGAAGCGGAAGTGGTGGGCACTTAAGTTATGTAGGTGGTCATAGAGCTCCACAAATTTATCCGACACCGTCTCCTTATCATAATCCACAACTAGCATTTTTACCTCCCAGCGCACAGGTAAGTAGATATTTATATTGGAGCAACCTCTCATTCTCTCATGCGTTTATCAGTGAATTAGTGATCACAATCTGTAACATTTCTCCTTAAATCATTGTGCAGTTAAAATCGTGTGTATGTGTAGGAGCTGAAAACACCACTATCGCTGAAATCTACCAGTGCAGTGACAACTCGGTTTGGCGATTTAACTTTAGAATCTCCGACTCCAGTAAGAAATACAGAGACAAGTTTTACTCAAAACTCCGATTCTGAATCACAAGTGGCAAAAATCAACGCTGTATTTCCGACAGTTTCTGATACGCATATTCGTCTTTTACTAAAAAAGTAAGTTTCTTATGCAAATTATCTGTTAGCAAAATTTTCCATCTGAAGTTTAGTTACTTTTACATTTGCTACATTTTCATGTACGTAATAAACATTAATATCAATACCAGTGTGTGAATATGGAGAAAGATGAAATATATCAATACTAGTATTAACATTAACCTATACCATGTACACGAAATCACATTGTTGTAAATACTTCAAGTACATTGGTTCAGTTTATCCAAGTCTTCAGCTACTATTCCCCTTAATTAGCACTATAAACAGACTTAGTGCTAAGTCGACAGCCAATGTCTTTCAGATACCATAACAGAGCAGCTTTGGTCATGAGTGCCCTTCAAGTGGAAAAGAATCCTCTTTGCGCCCCAGGACCGTGTACACCTGTAGGAGTGCATTCAAATTATACAATCCCGAGATGGCGTCTACCAGCTCATACTATACATGCAGCACTAACATTGAGTCCGCCTCGCGGAGTTCGGCCAGCCCCTAACTCCCCAAAAATGAAACTTAGGTTTAATCTATATATTCATAGTTTCAGTTTCTCACCACCCAGTCTGGATGCTAGATGTTGATATCGTATTTTGTGATAATTTGAAAGAAATATCAGACAAAAAACATTGTTTTTTTTGCATTGTTATATTATTGTTTGGTATATTTCATATATGTATATATATATATATGTATATATACATATATACTATATTATTATTAATAGTATTACATAGCGATAGCATGTATAAAATCATAGATTTCCTTGAATTATTTTTAGGCATTAATTAAAATTCAAAAATTTATAGTAGATTAGCCGATTTTTAAAATAATTTATATCATGCACGATAGCAAATGTTAATATTAAGTAATAGTTTAATAGAACAATAAATTTATTGTTATTAATCTCGCTATTTTAATTTTTTATTATTACTTTATTGTTTTTAAGAAAAAAATGTAAAAAATATTTTATTTGATTAATTATACATAATTTTGGGTAACTATTATTCTGATTTTATTTTAATTTATAGTTGTTTCCTGGGTTATATTACACAGTACATATAGATGTTAGATGAAATTTCTGTTATTTAGAATATAGGTTAGTTTGTGTTTTATATTATTTGCATACCTTTTTGTTTGTTGTTTAAATTGAAGCTTATATTATTTAAAAAGTTTTTTTAATTGTTTTGTGTTGTATTGTTACAGATGAGAGTAAGATTTCTTGCAAAAAGAATAAAAGAGTTGCATGCATCTTTTTAATGTATTATTATAGTATTTATATCATTTATAATAAAGTAGAATTATACGCGTTTACATGATACGCGTATACACACACACACATACACATATAATTTTTTATTTTAAATCATTCTTACTGCATTTACTGAGAGAACGTGCATCGGCTCGGACGAAAACTCATCCGTATCGGGCAGATCTCCGCTCATAATCTCCCCCTCCACTGCTTGTGTAATTTGTCAGTGCTTGCAATGGCACCAGGCCCGCGAAGCATTATTGGACCGCCGGTATAGCATATATTCGTGCCTGAGTGTGTATTTAGGTATACGATACTGATAGTGCCGCCATGCTCTCCCCACTTTGCCTGTTTATGCGCAGACTGATGCATGTTCTCTCAGTGAACGCAGTATAACTGTATGTCACTGAAACTATTTATTTCTAAAAAAATAAAAGCTATAGGATTTTTCTCTTTTGCAATTGCATTCTGTAATTAATATGGTTTGATTATAGATGTACACATGTGTGCTTTCGAGATTTAAAGTTGTTTTTATTTTTTTAAATAAAGAGAAAAAAATATAACTTTTATATGTATATACAGGATGTCCCATTTGAACTTTCGGGTTGAAATTTCTTAAAAACCATCGAAAAATATTTTATACAAAAGTTGTAGGATTTCGAGGAGGACATCTATAGTTGTAAACATAATCTTATTCTAGGTGGAGGCATTTTCGAGATTTTGAGGTGATCATTACTTTTTTAAACGATTATCACTCTATAATTTTCTTACACTATAATTTTCTTACTTTAAATCGATTTCTCGTAATATTTGGCGTAAAAAATTGTTAGAGTTGAATAGTCGAAAAATGAATAGTTTATGAGATATTTTATGCTTTATCCTGACACATTTTGACAAAAAATATGAAAGATCTCGTAATATATTCATGTTGTAATAATCTACCCTAATAATTTTCTGTGTAGAATAATGAGATATTCATTCATTTTTCGACTATTCAACTCGAACAATTTTTTACGCCATATTTGGCGTAATAAATTACGAGGAATCGATTTATGTAAGAAAATTATAGTGGTTTTTTTAGCTTTGGAAATTTATGGATGCGCAATATAAAAGAAAACTTGGGTAACTTTGTTAAGTAAATACTTATATTTGTAGTAATAAAATGCACACGTTTAGCCTAGACAGGAAAAAACGAAGAAGTGAAAAAACGCACCAACTTAAAACTAGTGAAAACCAAAAATAACTAAAGGAAACAACCATGTTTACCAAAGAAGAGAGATAGAAAATAAAAAGACATGAACAACTAAATCTGCCATTTACTTCTAACAGGTTTCGTTTAAAAAAGTAATGATGATTACGAAATCTCGAAAATGCTTTCACCTTGAATAAGATTATGTTTACAACAAGATTTCTCGAAATCCTACAATTTTTGTATAAAACATTGTTCGATGGAAACCTTGGTTTTTAAGAAATTTCAATCCAAAAATTAAAATGGGACATTCTATATACACAGGGTGGTCCTAAAATACTTGAGCAAAATCAGGGATTGTGGATTGGGCTCGTCATAAAGGTGAAAAAAGTTCTTATGAACATTAGTCCAAAAACGCCTTTTTCAAGAGTTACGACTCATTTAATTATTAATGTTGTGTTTTTAAAATAAATAACACTTTGTTTAAAAGCATACTTTAATATATATATATTTTTGCATAACTTAAACTCTTATGTAAAATATACAGGCTCTTTCCTTTTATGGATCGAAGACTCTCTCTCTCTTCTTCAGAGCGCAGCGTCAGAAAAAAAAACTCTAGATTGGAATATGACTACATAGTCATTACCAACAAAATAAAAAGAAAGGAACTAAACAGATTATCAACAAGCTATTAAATAACTCTGATGTGAAAAAGAAACGAGAACTTCAACACTCTCCCTTATTTAATAGTTAATTAACTCCCATATTACATATCTGTTGAAATCCAATCCCAAACAATGGCTTAGTTAATATGTCCGCGAGTTGTTTCTCCGTATCCACTTTTGAAATTGTAATTTCTCCAGCAGTCATCAGTTCGCGAACAAAGAAATGTCTTATACGAATATGCTTCGTTCTTCGATGAAATTCTGGGTTTCGAGCAAGTCGAATCGCAGCTTCATTACCAACTTGTAGATCAGGAGCTGCATTCAACTGATCAAGCTCCGTTAAAAGTTTTTTCATCCAAACGATTTCTCGAGCTGCTTCACTAGCTGCTACAACTTCAGCTTCTGTTGTGAATATTGCCACTGAAGTTTGTCGTTGACTGATCCATGTAATAGGTGCGCCGGAGTACAGGCAAAGTACACCTGAAGTCGATCGTCCAGTGCCAAGGTCACCTCCATGATCTGCATCGCTATAGCATTGTAAGATACCCTTATTTGTATTGGCTTTATAAATAATTCTATGGTCAGTGGTGCCTCTTAAATAGTGAAAGATTCTTTTAACTTTGATTACGTCATGTTCTTCAGGTTTTTCAAGTTTTCTTGTTACTACACCAACGGCATATGCGATATCAGGTCGAGTCCCACACATTAAAAACATCAGGGCTCCAACAGCTTGTCTGTATGGAAACTCAGTATTAAGTGAACTTATTTTTGCGTCATTGTCCTTAATAATTGGAGTCGTAACAGCCCTGCAGTTGCTCATACCAAACCGTTCTAGTATTTTCTTGGTGTAGGTGGTTTGACTGACTCGTATAGAGCCATCTTCTTCTCTGTTGATTTCTAATCCCAGAAAAAACGATGCAGGCTTTGAAGTAATTTTGAACTCCTTCTTGAGATCTTCAATGAATTGCTGAAGTTCGTGCTCACTGTTAGCTGCAATCAAGCCATCATCAACATAAAGGACGAAGAAAATTTTATTACAACCTTTTTGCTTGATAAAGAGACAAGTATCGGCTTCGCTCTTTTGAAATCCCAGTTTGATGATGTAATCGCTGATTCTTTCGTTCCAACAGCGAGGCGCTTGTTTCAGACCATACAGGCTTTTCTTCAAACGACATACTCTGCTCGAACCGTCACTATATCCCTCAGCCTGCTTCATAAATATGGTTTCTTCTAGATTACCATAGAGAAAGGCTGTAGACACATCTATCTGGGCAAGCAGCATATTCTCATTAGCAGCAACACTTAATAGTGTCCGAATAGTAGATGATCTTGCTACAGGACGGTGAAGGTTTGGTCGAAATCAACTCCTTTCTGCTGTGAAAAACCTTTTATTACAAGCCTTGCTTTAAATTTATCAATCGCTCCATCGGCGTTCGTTTTTACTCTATAGATCCATTTACAGGGAATGGCTCTTTTTCCAAAAGGTAGATCCAAGCTCCAAGTTTGATTTTCTTGAAGAGCTTTCATTTCTTGATCCATCGCTTCTCTCCATTCATCCTGCTGATCTGATTTTATGGCTTCGGTGTAAGTTTCTGGTTCTCTAAAATCAGCTGAAACATATGCTACATAGTCTTTAAATTTTTCCGGACATTTAATTGTAGACCGATTACGCAACTGTCGTCCAGTTGTTTCGATGTTCTTCTGGAGATCACTCTCAGGTTTCCTAATATGTTCTGTGTCCTCTTGAGTTTCTTCTTCTTCAGAATCTTCTTCTTCTATACTCTGAGTGTCAACCTCAGACTGTTCTTCTGTTTGAAGTTCTGAATCTTGAGGTTCTTGATCAGGAAGATTTACGTTCACTGGAACATCTACTCTTTTCCTCTGAATCAATGTCTTTTCCTCAAAGATGACATCTCGTGATCTAATTACCTTATTTTCTTCACTCAAAATCCGGTATCCTTCATTGTGATCATAACCAAGCAGAGTTCCTTTCACGGCTTTTCGATTCATTTTCTTTCTTCGTTGCTTTGGTATATGAGTATAGCATGTTGATCCTATAATCCGCAAATGTTTTGTACCTGGTTTTTTACCATACCACAGCTCATATGGAGATATCCCAGAAATATTTGAAGGTCCTGTCCGATTTAATATGTATGACGCAGAATTTATCATCTCGGCCCAGAGATTTTGTGTAATATTCCCATGAGCATACATTATAGCTGTCTCCACGATGGTACGATTCTCTCTTTCGCTGCAACCGTTCTGTTGTGGAGTGTAGGGCATAGTAAGACGCTGAATGATTTCTTCGCGTTGAAGAATCTCTTTGACTTGTTTGTTGTCAAATTCTCCTCCGTTATCACTTAAGAGTTCTTTAACAACATGTCCAACAGTCTTTGTTTCAGCTATAAATTGTTTTAATTTATTTGCAACCTCAGATTTTTCTTTAATGAAATAGATGATTCGAAATTTTGTGTGGTCATCTCTAAATAATACAAAATAACGATACCCAGACATTGAATTCTGGAATGGACCACAAACATCTGTATGAATGAGTTCTCCCGGTTTCATTGCTTTCTTCCTAGTAGCAAAAGGAAGTCGATGAGCCTTACCATAAATACATCCTTCACATAATTCGGTCCAATCCCACGTTTATTTGTAATTCCTTGTCTATTATCGCTTTTACATGTCGCTTGTTTTGATGTCCAAACCTTTCGTGATATAATTGAAGCAAATTTTCTTTGTTTATTATATTTACCTCTGCCGGAGAGTTAGGTTTAATACATCTCATGAGCAATTTAAATAAGCCTCCAAAACGATCACGTATTCCCACTAACTTTACGTCTTGACCAATTTTAAGCCTGCAGACTGTTGATGTAAATCTGCTTTTTGGATTTTTGTCTTGTGCTGTAAGAACAGAAAATAGATTCTTTTGGATCTTTGGTACATACCATACGTTTTTCAAAGTAAATCTGTGTCATTTTCCATTTACTGCTGCTTCAACATTTATTGCACCCTCGCCAATAGTCTCGATAGTACTTCCATTTGCCATAGTAATTGTATGTTTTGTTGAAAATGGCTCAAAGGTCTTGAAAAAGTTGTTGTTGTTTGTAACATGACTTGTTGCTCCGTTGTCTACATACCAACCGTCATTGTCGCAATCCACAGACATCACAACTGACGTTACTGTTAGAAGTGTCATGTTTGTTGAACATTTATCCGACGAATCAGCAGCTTCTAGTTTGCTTGATTTTGGTGGTTTCCCATCAGCTATCCATTTTCGACAATTCTTGATCACACGATTAGGCTTTTTGCAGTAATTGCAAATAAGTTTCTTTTTCAGCTTTAGTTCTTTTGACTTTTGCTTTGAAGATTCAAGCGCAAGAACTTCTTTAGATTCATTTTCAACTCCTTTGCTGGACAAAGCTTTTTCATAAGTGCAAAGTTGATTTGTCAAATTATCAACTGTTCTGTCATTTTTTGACATAAGCATCCAACTGGATTTGAAAGAAAAATATTCTTCTTGCAATGTACCTAATATTTTGCAGATCAGAAACAGATCAGGCAGTTCTGGATTATTTCTAGCATCTCTACTCATTTCCAGTTTCAAATCATTCCATAAATTTTTCAATTTAGACATATGCGTAGCAACATCATCACCAGGATGCTTCTTGAAACCAAAGAATTGCAGACATAGATCATAAACTTTGTCTTCAGCCACACCGTCAAATAGTTTATGAAGTTCTGTCCATACTTGTCGAGATGTAGTTAGACGCATTACCTTTTGTAAAGTTTCTTCTGACATATTTGTTGTCAAAACAATTAATGCATTGCTGTCAGCTTTAAGAAATTTTTCCAATGCATTTTTGTATGCATTTCTTTCATCAGCAGTTGCATTTTCTGGTAGTGCATTAGGTTCAACTAACCTTCCTTCGACAACGTCAAGCGCTCCAGAAATACCTCGTAGACAGATGCTTGCTTTGTATTTCCACGTACTCCAGTTCGATTTTCCTTCCAATTGACCAATATTTATCAGTCTTGTAGAATCCATTGTTTGGCATATACAACGGATAACCTCAATACACAGATTGATTTTTACGTGGACCTTTGTTCTTTTTGTGCAATCTATTCTATTGCGTATCTGGGCCCATAACCTGTTGTGTTTTTTAAATAAATAACACTTTGTTTAAAAGCATTCTTTAATATATATATTTTTGCATAACTTAAACTCTTATGTAAAATATACAGGCTCTTTTCTTTTATGGGTCGAAGACTCTCTCTCTTCTTCAGAGCGCAGCGTCAGAAAAAAAAACTCTAGATTGGAATATGACTACATAGTCATTACCAACAAAATAAAAAGAAAGGAACTAAACAGATTATCAACAAGCTATTAAATAACTCTGATGTGAAAAAGAAACGAGAACTTCAACAATTAATACTTGATTCAGAAAATGGAAAGCCATGAAAGGAAATAACTTTATTTACAGACATTGTTGTCTACCGTTAACTAAAACACACGCTTTTATTCGTCTAACCATTGAATTTTTCATTTCTACTAATGTTTAGCGATCTCGGGAGAATAAGGGATCGAAATTGTTGTGTTTTGAATTCTGAAGTGTTACCTCATGCAGATCACTCGATTAAGCTTATTGAACATCCTAATTAATAAAAAAGCACAAATCATAGTAAGTACGATCAAAATTTTGAAAGTATTTATTCTTCGAAATTAATAATTAAATGAGTCGTAATTCCTGAAGGAGATGTTTTTGGACTAATGTTCATAAGAACTTTTTTCATCCTTATGACGAGCCCAATCCATCCCTGATTTTGATCAAGTATTTCAGGACCACCCAGTATATTAGAGAATTATAAAAAAAAAACTAGTACTTATTAATAGTAAGTATTAATTTTTTTAAATTAAAATTTGCTATATTTTTTTACTTATTTCTATTTATTTTTATATAAGTATAATATTGTACCTACAATGAGCAACTGCACGTTTTTTCAATTACGATTTTAGAATTATTAGTAGTAATATAGTTTTTTATATTATTAAATTTTTATTTTATTATTATTAGACATAAAAATATTGATTTCTAACAATATTTTGTCACTGTAGCATGACGTCATATTATGTTCAGTTTTAATTTAATTAAGTTTGATTTAATTTCTGTTGACATAAAATTGTGCCAACATGAAGTGTTTAAATTCTACTTGTTTTATGCCAAAAATTTTTGCTTAATTTTTGAAAACATTTTTAATATGACAATACAGTGTAAAAACGTTGATAATTCTGCTAAATATATAATTAATATTGACATTTTTATAAAATAAAACATTTTAAGAAATTTTATTTGAATTACACAAATATATAATATATCAGATAACCGAAGAACTCTAATTTTGTCTAGCAATCATGCTCATTTTCTACTTTCTGCCGACATTATTTAAAACGGTTATTATATTCGGCTGCTGCCAGAATTTTGCTAACATAATATGTAGCACACATTTGCGATACATGCTCTTAACAGATTTTTGTTTATCTAGGATGTAAGTAAATTATTGACCGATACTATCACATTTTTTGTTAAGAAATAAGCATTTTTTTCTTTTGATCTTTAACACATACATTGTTTTTGAGAATTTTCTTATAATTAAGTCTAATATTTAGATTTTTTTATAATAAAATACTTAATAAAATTTTGACTTGATATAAAATAAATTTAGCAAAGTATATTTTACGGCTCTGATGTATACAAGGTAGACATTTTTACTATGTATAGCTTTTGGTTTCTTCTTATTATTTTATACTTAATCACTATGGATACTCATACAAAGAATATTTTGATATTTTCAGGTTTTTCTTTTTTAAGAAAATGTAATGAATATATTGACATGTTGCGGTATTGTAGAGTTTTATCTTTAATAATGACATCCGAATGGTAAAGTTTTTCAGCATAATTTGCTAGACAAAATTAGAGTTCTTCGGTTATCTGATACATTATCATTATATATTTGTGTCATTCAAATAAAATTTCTTAAAATTTTTTATTTTATAAAAATGTCATTAATTATATGTATATTTAGCAGAATTATCAACGTTTTTACACTGTATTATCATATTAAAAATAATATCTCGAAAACAATGCATTTCTTGAAATTTTGCCAAAGAAAAAAGATATTTATTTTTTGACAAAAATACATTAGTACCTTTATCTTACTATAGGACACTATGTATATTATAGTAAATACGAAGATTTTTAGTTTTTGTGTGTTTGAGAATTGAGATAGAATTTATCAAGATTTAATCCCCTACACACGATCCAATCTGCAGGGATCCTGCAGATTGAATCGTGTGTAGAAGGTTTTAGTTTAATATGGAATAAGCAGATATATTACACGTATGAGCAAGTTAATGGCAATTGCAAGAAAATTCAGCGTCCGTCGAGAAATTTTTTTTTTAAAGATAATGTTCTAAAAATTTAGTCTATTGTCAACTTGTTAGAGAAATTAGATCTTTTTTATCCAATGCAAGTAAGTAGGGACGAAACACAGATCCATTCAATCACGTTTGTTCAAAACAAAAATTTTGATAAGTGTCTACTACAAATTTTTATCAGTAAAAGAAACTACTAATTTAGGCCGGTATTCATAGTCCGATCTTATATTTAAGATCATCTTAAGTCTGGTCAGAGGTTGACTTAAGATCCCATTCAACCAATCAAATGGCTGCGTAGCATCTCAAACTCGGACTTAAGACGATCTTAAATATAAGATCGGACTATGAATACCGACCTTAGACAGACTCTTTATTTCGATTATGTTAATAGATTATCAGCAGAATTGTTATCAACTCTGTTGTTATCAACAGAGTCTACTGACATAATCTGACAGCACATACAGATATCTTTGATAGATCGCAAAGAAATTTTCAAGAAAAAATTCAGAAATATATTGAGAAACAACATTTTTAGCATTTATAGCAATTTACAATCAATAAAGGAATCTGCACATAAAAGGATATTTAATATAAATCATATTATTCACGTGTATAGAATTTAGTAAAAAAAAAAAAAAAAAGAAAATAAATAAATTTTTAAATTACAATAAATTCAGTACAATTACAATAAATCAGATAAAAATTGAAGAAAGATTTAAAGGATATACACTACTAAAAAAAAGGGAACATTTTTCATATTTTAAACTTAGGATATTTTTAATTCACTGAAACTTGGTAAAAAATTATTGTAAACAAAAAAGGCATTTTGAAGCTTGAAGTTTCAATTGTAACACACTTGACGATTTTTTTGACCGAGTTACACGATTTTGAAACTAAAGCTATATTTTTCAGAACAAGAAAGATATAAAAAATTTTAAAAATCATCAATAGCACATTAAAATTGAAACTTCAAGCTTTAAAATGCTGTTTTAATTTTGTCTACGATAATTTTTTACCGAGTTTTGACATCATTTCTAAAAAATAAGTTTCAAAATCTTTAACTCGGTTAAAAAAATCGTAGAAAAATAAAAAGAATTGCGTTTGGTAGCCAAAATGCTGTAGTTTTATACAACTTGAGTTGAATTTTTTCAGAAATATCTTTTTTTCGAATTATACAAAGTGTCAAAGATACGTAATTTTAAGGAACTAAACAATGTATTCTCTTTTAAAGCTCCTGGCTCTTCACCGACCATGTTAAAATTGTGACATCAGAGGCGAGAAAACACATATTAAAAATTCTTATAGCGTTTTGGAATAAAGCAGGTTTGATCGATCCGAGAGTGATTAATGATGTCAGTGACCAATCACAGCCATTTCTCTGAAAAATAAACGGCTGTGTCAATCACGTCATTAATCGATCTCGGGTCGATCAAACTTGCTTTATTCGAAAATTTATTAGATGCCATTTCGAAATAAAAAGATATTTCGATGAAACGGCACTTTAGATGGTTTTAGCATACTCTTAAAATATCTCGAAAACTATCTTTCTCCATTTATAATAAATCAACAGCTGTAAAATGACTGTAATATGAGGCCCAGTCCGTTTAGTCTTTGCACATGCGCAGTCATTCCGCATGACAAAGTCTGATATCACGATCATTTTACGGTTGTTGATTGACTGTCAAGGGAAAAGAATAGTTTTCGAGGTATTTTAAAAGTGTGCTAAAGCTATCTGAAGTAGTGTTTCATCGAAATATCTCTTTATTTAAAAATGGCACCTAAGAATTTTCAGCGTGTGCTTTCTCTCTTCTGACGTTACAATCTGTCATGGCCGCGGCGAGGACCTAAGGAGCCTTAAAACACAGAACAGGGAAGATACAATTTTTTAAAACCATCAATAATTAAAAGGATTTAGTCGTCAGTCGATGTTTATTATTTATTCAATAGTTATTAACAAAAGAAAATTATTAAATACCATACAATATAATTTCAATGAATGATGAAATACCTGTATAATTATTGTAAGTGTGTGGGCGGAGCAGATGGGGGCTGCGCCTCTCCCCATGCAGCCCCACCCCGAAAAATTCTAACCTAACCTAACCTAACCTAACCCAACCCAACCCAAACTTAATTTCAGTAATTTCATTAATTTTAAAACTAAAATCGCCGAATGTTTTCAGTATGACGAGATTTGCATTTATAAAAATCCACATAGGTTTATAACTATCCACGTCTGAAAGCACCGGATGATAGATCTCGTTTTGTATGCAAAGTTGCAAACCTATGTGAAATTTTACAAAAATAAACCTCGTCACATTGAAAGCATCGGCCAACTTTCGACCGACAACTAAATCTTTTTTAATGTTATTCGTGGTTATGAATTATGACTTTGACAACATTATATCAAAATCAAAGAAAGATTAAAGAAAGGATCGAGCATTTACCCGAAAAAGTGAAGCCAGATAACCGTACCAATTTAACTATGACGTCATAAGTGACATCACATAATGGCGCTAAATTTACATGTTCAATTAATTTTGTGTATTGCACTCACTTCATGTACTATTTTACATACATTAACATATATCCATGAAATGACGTAAAGTCCGTCATTACTAACAAAATATGACGTAGTCGGCATCATCCCTCACTCTCAAAAATTCAGCAAATGCTCTTTCCTTTACTCTTTATTCAATGATCAAAATCAAAATCAAAATCAAAATGTCATCCGTGATATTGCCGACTTTACATAATTACTCTTTTTTTGTTAATAATTTTTTAATTGACCGACAATTAAAATCTTTTGGATGTTATTCAGGATCATGACCTTGACAACATATGTCAACGTCATTCATGAGGTTGCCCACTTTATGCATAATTACCTTACTATTTTTCAAAAATTATTTTTTATCGAAAAATGTTTTATCCAAAAGTTGTAGGATTTAGAGAGGGTCGATACAAAATATTGTATGCGTGTTTTCCATACTGTGCAATCGATATAATATTGATAAATTAATGCTAATAAATAAATCAATAAATAAAAAATTATTAATCAATAAATAATTAATAAGTAGGATAAAAAGCCAGTAAAAATTCAAATTTTTCTCTTTAAAGTGCGTTTTGATGGAACTCGATACGATAATTTTTCGCTGAGTTATGTTAATACATATATTATGTCAATAATAATTTTTTAACATTAATAATATTTAATAATATTATATGTAAGGTAAAGAACAGGTTAATTAAGAGCCGAGCGCGGTAAGAAAGGCGCAAATATTTCGATTAGTATAGATTTATTTAGTACGTTTCGGTCCATGGATTTGGACCATCTTCAGCATCTGGTAACATAATATTATTACGGACCACAGGTTGAATAATCATGAATTTGATTAGGATAATATACAGATCTTGGATGAAGAACACATATATAGTAGGCGTTTGGTGTCGGAGATGATCTTTATAAAAAGACAAATGTATGGTTGGAATCTTCAAACTGACATAGAAGGACTACATTATGCGTATCTCACGACGGTGGAAAGTCTATCCAAAATTTGAAATTGCTGCGTTCTTAACCTCGATCTAAAGTTTTAATTACTGCACTCACTGGTCATGTCTGTAATAATTTATTTTGAAATTACCGCGTTCTTTGTGCGTCATTGCTATGTAACATAGCGTTTTACTTTGCTTTCTTTTGTTTATCAATGCGCAATGTCAAACTCTTAACGACATTTTTAATTCCATGTGTGTCAGTCGTGCTTTGCCCTTGTGACTCTCGACTGTGATTTAGTTCTGATAAAGTGAGTCTTCCTTTTTATAATTCAAGTTCACTGCTTATTTATATCAAGTTACATCTTTTACATCCGCGTTGCTTAGGATTGTAAATTCGTCATGGATTTACCTCACAATATCCGAGGATACTCTTCCTTTTTGGCTGGAACCAGAGGGAGGCTCACTGCATGTGTCATTCTTTTTATTCTATCTCATGGTTGAGGAACAAGCACTGACACACTATCGGACGAATTAATTTTATTATGTATGTAATCGCTTCAAAGTCATCGCTTTACTTATTATTGTTACGTGTATATTTGCATTCCATGTCATATGTCTTTTCTTTTTTTTGTTTACTGTAACCTTTTTATGTTACCAGATGCTGAAGATGGTCCAAATTCATGGACCGAAACGTACTAAATAAATCTATACTAATCGAAATATTTGCGCCTTTCTTACCGCGCTCGGCTCTTAATTAGCCTGTTCTTTACCTTACATAATAGTTTTACTATTAGAGCCTTTTTTCAAAATTTTTTATTAATAATATTAATAATAATAATAATTTATTAGTTAAATTATATTTTATTCGTTACATATTTATTTATTTATAGCATATTTATTAAATCACAAATCATTATTGTACATTGTTGTACATATACATTATTATATGATAATGTTGAAATATAATGAAGAAAACACGCACACAATATTTTGCTTAGCATTAATGAACAAAATGCGAAATGCGTGGCTATTAAGTCTATACATGGATAGGTATCTAAACATAGTCTGTGATTGATTAACGTTAAACTTTTGTATTTGAAAAACTATTGCTTGAAATAAACATTTTTTTATTACTTAATTTTTCTTTTTTGCTATATTTTAATTAATTTTTTAAACTTTGAGATATTTTATAAACTTATTTATTTTAAAATAAATTAAGCAATAAAAGAATATTTATTTCAAGCAACAGAAAAAACTTATTTATTTTAAAATAAGATAAAATTTTAAGCATGATAGTAATGTGCATGTGCATTGTGTTCTAAAAAAGTTTAAATAAAAATGAATGTATAGTATAGTTCATCATTTGTTAAGATACAGAAAATTTTTAATTACATATTTATTTTTAGATATCAGTCACACATATCTCTCAAGTAATGTTAATTATTAATTCTTTGTGTGTGTATGTGTGTGTCATATACATTATTACTTTACTAATCTATGTATCACATTTAATTAACAAATTACGTATAAATAAGATTATATTAGATCATTTTACTTTAAATATGATGAGTTATATATGTAATTTATGTGTATTTCTCGTTTATCAAAAATATATTAAATATGTATAGAATGCATCATGTTTGTATATTATATACACATAGTAGTAACATAATTATATTAAAAAATTATATGTTTGAAATATGTGTACAGGTATCTGAAAAGTATATTTCCAAATGTGGACGAAACAATATTATTGGATATATTAGAACAGAGTGATAACAATGTGCAGAAGGCATCTGATAAACTAATCGATTTAGGATATGAAAAACGGAATCCTACTTTTCCTCCCAAGGCTGTAACAAAAAAGAAAGAAGAAGAACAGGTAATGAGTTTTATATCATATATTATGTTATTTTTCTGATAAAGGAAAAAAAGGTGAATATTTTAATTAAGGCTCCCGGGTCCTCGCCGCGGCCATGTTAGATTGTGACGTCAGAGGCGAGAAAGCACACGCTGAAAATTCTTACAAGGGACACTCCTGCGGTGTTACCTCTGTATTTTATATATAGGTATATATAAAAGTGCTTATATTTTTTAATAGTACTCATCCTAATTATCACTACCATGGTATATGCCATTCGCTCTCAAAATGAAAAAAAAGGAAAGAAAAAAGGTCGAAAATCGATATTCAAAGTGAAATTCCAGCAGCCCATAAACAAGTTATTCAGACGATACTCACGCGAGTAACTCATACTAATTGAAAGATCACATTTAGGACTACAATATTTGTTTTAGACATCAATCGATATGAGCCTAGAGAAATGCACTAGAAGGCGGAAAAATTTTTAAACTAAATTATTTTTATTTAAATAAATGAAAAAAAAAGAAAAAACGATGTGATCTTTTAATTAGTATAATTGATACTTAGGATGAGTACTATTCAAAAATATAAGCACTTTTAAAATACAGAGGTAATACCACGGGAGTGTCCCTTGTTAGATGCCATTTTTAAATAAAAAGATATTTTTCGATGAAATACTACTATTTCAGATGGTTTTACCGCACCTTTAAGATATCTCGAAAACTTTTCCCTTGACAATCGATCAACAGTCGTAAAATGATCGTGATATATCAGACTTTGTCATGTGGAATGACTGTGACCTAATATTACAGTCATTTTACAGTTGTTGATTGATTATAAAGAGAAAAAGATATAGTTTTCGAGATATTTTAAGAGTTTGCTAAAGCCATCTGAAGTGTTGTTTCATCGAAATATCTTTTTATTTCGAAATGACATCTAAAAATTTTTAGTGTTTTTATAAACACACACTAAAATTTATTAACATTTATAAATTTGTATTTTTTTTGCCTCTGACGTCACAGTTCCAACATGAGGCATGTTTCGATATACACTGCCAGTACTGAAAATATACATATAATATACGTAACGTAAGCTATAGATTTTCAGTACTGGCAGTGTATATCGGAACATGCTCATGGCGAGGAGCCAGGAGCCTTAAGCTAGTTCCAATGGCTTTGACCTTGACCTTGACCTTGACTACGTTATCAGGTCATGACCTTGAGTAATCTTTAAAAGATTTCAACTGTCGCCATATGTCAAAGTCAAGGTCATTAGGGTTTCGTTAATCGACATATTTACAAAAAAAACTTGTTTTTTAGATGAACAATGAGCAAACTGTACCTACACCTCCTCCACGCATGAAAAGTGTGGAAGAAAAGAATATATGTATGTATTTTACAGTTTACATTAATTTTTTTTATTTACTAATAAATATATGAAAAAAAAATTACAGTGAAAAAGCGTTTGATGGAAAAATATAAAATGGTACCAGATCGAGTGGTAATGCTTGCCATGGATAGTGTAGATTATGATGAAGAAAGAGCAATACATATATTAGATATAGTAGTAGCAGAGGAAGCTAGTCGTCCGCTATGTACTTCTAGTAGTCAAAGGTAATATTTTATTTTTCATTAATATACAAAATTGTATATATGTATATACAATTTTGTATATTAATGTATTTTTGTTTTTTTCTCTTATTCTGGTTATATATAAAATATTGCAGCAGTAAAAGTACCGAACGAAAAGATAGTCCGCCAGTGATGGAAGCTATAAAATTGACTGTTTCTCCAATTAAAAAAATAAACAAGGATGCAGAGACTAAAAAGTCGAAACGGTCGAAAAATAAGACTGAGATACCGAAGTAAGACACAATTGTTTAATTGTATTTAAAAAAAATATTATTGTCTTATAAACGAGACCACGCTTTCTCATTGATTAATTCTATTTAGTCTAGAAGTCTTATTCTTATGCTTTTACATATATGGACTTTTGTAAAACTGGTGATACAATCGGAAAGAATAGTGAGATTTTATGTAAAAAAATAAATTGAAAATACAGAATGCTTTTTTTTCATGCAAGAATTAATTCCTTTTTAGTTATACTACTAGTTATTAAATACTTTATATAGTATATATGTATGTATGTATAAAAAAATTATATATATTATATTTATTAATAATGTTCTTTATTTATCATTAGAGTTTCACGTGGAACTAGTACTACAGAAGACAAAGAATATAAATCCCCATATTTAATAAAACCAATCGGATCAAACTCGGATTTAGTAAAAGGAGCAAATAATGATCTACTATTGTATGTTGAAAATATTATTAAGATATAATATAATTACTTACATTACGTAATATCTTTATAGATATTAAAAAAAAAAAAAAAAAAAAATTTAGGCCAGATTATGCGCCATGGTCGGGGCCAGATGCAAGTTTGCTGTCCAAACAACCATTTTCAAGATCACTTGCGATGGGACATGATGCGAGTTTACTTTCTACAAATAATTGCCTCGCTAAAGGTCCGCAGTCCGAATTACGAAAAGGACCAATAAGGGGATTAGCTCAAGGTTCCATCTATTCCCAAAGGAATGTAACCAATACAGAGAGTCGTGGTAAATGAAACATGTGCAATTGTTTCTTTCTTTCTCATATTTTTACATCTATTAAATAGTTACATATTAGATTTTTATTTAGTTGCAATTGTGTAATTGTATCGTTTTTTGGAATATCGTTATATGTGTATGTGTATACATATATATAATTATACACATATATAATTATTGCTTTGCATTATCGAGACATTATAATCCATTAATTTTTCTGCTATTGGTTTAGAATTTTAGAATTCTTAATTTAACCATTAGAGAAGAATTGCGTAAAAATTTTTTGTAAACATAAAGATTTCGTTCTAGAAAACAATATGTAATATATCAAAATACAAATAATATTTATAATATATCAAGAAATTTATCACAAAAATATAACATTGGTTTTGGAATATTATAATGTCTCGTGATGCTATAGAATTTTTTCAGGTTTTTTCGAATTATGTATATTAGTATATTTTTAGGATAATTAAGAATTACGCAAATTTAAGATCAAAATTAGAAAATTTAAAATAGTGAATCCTATATGACCATGGTGACTATCCCAAATAAATATAATTTTTGCATTTTACAGTAGAGTCTCGTTAATTTTGGTCTTAGGGGCAAGAGAAGTGGAAAATTTTTGGAAAAAAAAGAACATTAAAGAATATCTCTTCACCATAAAGTGAAGCTGTTCAATTGTGTACTTGCAGATGCGTGCGCCATCTAGTGGGTTCATTATGACATGGAAATGGTATAACATTTTAGGGCTAATTTCACCAATGTCGGTTAACTTTAACTTCCGGTTAAACTATATGTTTGTCTCTTTTTAATGAACGTATCTGAAAAGAGACAAAGATTTAATCGGAGGTTAAAGTTAACCGACGTTGGTGAAACTGGCCCTTAAGTGTTTATGACAAGCACACGTGTGGAGAGATACCAAAATTAATTTAAGGGCCAAATTTAAGAGAATTCTACTGTATATATGCATTGATCTGCATCAAACTTGTTATTTATAAGTTTTTAGGTATTTATATAGATTTCATTGACTTTATAAATAAAGATCAAAATTACAAATTTAAAAGGAGCGCATATTCAATATGGCGGATTAAAATATTTTAGATTCGCGATTTTTAAATTTGTAATTTTAATCTAAAATTTATAGTCAGCAATTCTAAAAAAAAACTTATAAATATCAAGTTTAGCATATAGATCATTATGTATTATGCAACGGGAAGAGAGGGAGAGGAGGGATATAGTAAGAATAGATCGAGCATTTCACATGTTCGCGTTGTTTTGATGGTGAAGACAGAAAAGATAAGATAAAAAAAGGAAAGAAAATATATTTAATAATGTTTGTTTTCTCTCTTATTCGCGCTTGCGCAATGACGTTTATAGAACTTGCATGATTAGATGCTCAGCAATTCTGGCTATTTCTATTTTTTTTTATTAAAGAGAGTTTATGTTTTTTCTTTCATTTATGTTTTTTTTCTCTTTCTATATTCTTCAGATTACGTTATTAATTGTTTGATCTATGATCTATCTATCCTTTTTATATATCTATATGATATATACAAAAATTAATAACCGTCGATATTGGATCTGCCATTTTAAATCTTGTAATTTTAAACTTATAGATATGTAAACTCTTAAAGATATGTATTAATCAACAATCTCAAAAATTTTTAGATGTTGCAATTGTGCATGAGTTAAAAAAACATTTTCTTTTTACAATCAATGTTACAATGTCTTTGTGGCTCTTTAAAAGTTTAATAAAGATTTGTTTTATTGATTATTTACAATATATATATATATATATATATATATATATTGTATATATATACATACAGTACCCTCCATAAGTTTGGAAACATTCTATAAAAGTATACAATATAAAAGAAATACATAATAAAATCGATTCGTTTACAATATATACTCGTCAAAAAAATTATCACAACACGTAATTAATATCAAAATTTAGCATAAATTCAAATAAGCGTATCTCCGCGAAAAATTGTCGTATTTCAAAAATTTTTTTTTTGTTTTAAAGGGTAAAGTTTCTACTTTAAGGAACTTTCATTCGATTTTGATTTTATTCTCTCCCCCTTTCTCCATCCCTTTAAAAGAAAGGACGTGTTTTTTTTTCAAAAAATTGCATAGTTTGACGTACTCTACGGAGTGTACTAAATTTTTTCCGCAAATATCATCATTACTATCGTAAAATATGGATTCTCTACAAATTTAAAAAAAAATTGAATACCGGATGACCTCTTGCAGGCGCTCACGCATATTAATGCAGGCTCTAATTGTGGGTTGCAGAATTTCGAACCATATTCGATGTAGGACTGCTTCCAATTGCTGGAAATTGGTTGGTAGTCTTTCAAAATCATGCAGCCATCTTCACATAAAAGGTCATCCGAAGACGAGGCAGAAATACACAATTTTAAATACGAACATATATCCCTCCCCCCCCCCACACACACACGATGGGCAAAATCCGACCAGCAACTTCCCCGTAGTGCCCATTGGATAATGCTAATGTCGGCGGTAATTGAATATATAGGCAAAAATGCATAGGTAACTTTGATACGCCGTAACTTCGCGAAAAAAAATCGTACGGTATTCAATTTTTTTAAAAATTTGTAGAGAAAAGTCCATATTTTACGATAGTAATGATGATATTTGCGAAAAAAATTTAGTACACTCCGTAGAGTTCGTCAAACTATGCAATTTTTTGAAAAAAAAACACGTCCCTCCTTTTAAAGAGATGGAGAAAGGGGGAGAGAATAAAATCAAAATCGAACGAAAGTTCCTTAAAGTAAAGACTTTACCCTTTAAAACAAAAAAAAATTTTTTGAAATACGACAATTTTTCGCGGAGATACGCTTATTTGAATTTATGCTAAATTTTGATATTAATTACGTGTTGTGATAATTTTTTTGACGAGTGTATTTATACCAAAAATCCGCGCAGATCGCTGCCGTGCGACTTTATTTGTAAAACGTAGGATGTTTCCAAACTTATGAAGGGTACTGTATGTATATATATATATATATATATATATATATGTAAATTATCAATGCAATAAGTATGAATTAAGTTTCAAAAAAATAATAAAATAAATTTGTTTATTATTTTTTTTGAAATTTAATTGATACTTATTGCATAAATTGTTTATTTCGAAAACGCCATAAATGAGAATTGTTTAGCATTAATAATACACGCGGACGCATAAACGGTGGTATATTATATTTTGTGTCAAAATTATTGATTTATCTCATATTGAAAATAAATAATTCATATGTAAATTCAATCATCTTATAGTTAGTAAGTTTAATGAATGTGTATAAGGCGCGAAATTTGAAGAAATGCGGCAGTGTTCATACCTCAATAATAAAAATTTTTTTTATATATAATTTCCTGACTATTGTCAGTTAAAAATGAGAACTTTGCAAATAATGGCATGTATGATTTTTTATTCTTTATGTGTAAATATAATATGCATCTTTATAGACGTTAATTATTATTAATACATTACATTATTACTAATATAACGTATGTGTACATGTTTGTGTTGCGTACGCGTGTAGTATATGTACATCTTTTATATTATTTTATATAAAAATAATCTATAATAACATTTATTGTAATGCATTTTTACATCGCATATTGTTATGTAATTAAAAAAAAAAAAATGTTAAAAGGTTAAAAAGTATTTCTTTTTATTTCAACGCTTTTCTTTTAATTATCTCTTGAGTTTATTAGCGTAACATAATTTAAATGTTTTAATATCTGATTCTTAAAATAAGATAAGCATTTATTAATAATAATAGCTTATAAATAATTGATAACAATGAACAAGGAAAACGGCTATTTGTTTCAATTCTTTCTTGTTCACATAATAAGATCTTTATCTCTTCTTGATTACTTTTGCATTTTAACGCAAAGAATAATTACATGTTTATGTTGTTTTTCTATTTTAAATGTTATTTCTATCAGTGCGTGCGTGCGTGCAGAATATTTTAAAATTCGTACAAATAAAAAGATTATAAAAAAAACTCCTTGAAAATTAAATAATAAAAAAATATTAAATGTTATAGACAAAAGATACATGTATATACATGTTTTTCGTACGCGATGGTAAATTAATGATAGCCAATAAATTAATAAAGAAGCGTAATAGATAAAATAAATTTTCTTGAAGTCGTCGAAATTATATTGCTAGTATTATAAATTACGAAGAAATATTTCCATTATAAATCCAAACTAATATAATAATATTAGTAATAATCGCACATATACAAGAGATAGTTTCATTAATAACAACTGTTCTAATTTTCTCTAATTTATACATTTTTTCTAGAATATTTTTTTAATTCGGAAGGTTCCTGAGTACTCGTCGCGGCCATGTTAGCATGTAATGTCAGAGGCGAGAAATACACGCTGAAAATTCTTGCATGCCATTTTTAGATAAAAATATATTTTGATGAAACACAACTTCAGATGGCTTTTTAGCATACTTTTAAAATACTCCGAATTTTTTTCTCTTGACATCAATCAATCAACAATCGTAAAATAATTGTGATATCAGACTTTGTCATGTGTATGTGCAAAACTAAACGGATCAAGCTTAATATCACAATCATTTTACAGCTATTGATTGATTATAAAGGAAAAAAGATAGTTTTTGAAATATTAAAAAAATGTGCTAAAGCCATCTGAAATGATGTTTCATTGAAATATCTTTTTATCTAAAAATGGCACGCAAGAATTTTCAGCGTGTTATTTCTCGTCTCTGACATCACAAAATTCCAACATGGTCGGCGAGGACTCAGAAGTCTTAAGCAATTTTTTCATTAAAAAATGAAATTTTTGAAATAATTTTACTATTTATTTTGGTCATCATCAATTATAATATATGTAATTTAAATTATATATATAATTTATATTATAATTATATAATATAATTACGCTATAACAATAGCAATTCATAGATATATAAATAGATAACAAAATATTGATATTAAAATCAATATAATTATATTAAATTAATATAAATATTAAAAAGATTATATTACTTTTAATTATTTCTTCTTCATTGTGCCATGCCCGGTCTTCCGGACGTCGGCGATCACCTTAGCAAAGGCTTCTCTATCTTCCGCCACGCGGAAGAGCTTCTCCACACTCCGAATCTCGGTCCACGTCCTGGCATGTTTCTCAACCGGGAAAGCTATTTCCTTCCCATTCCTCGTCGTCCCTCTCTCTCTCTCTCACACACACACACACACACACACACACACGCACGCACACACACACACACACACACACACACACACACACACACGCACGCACGCACGCACGCGCACGCACACACACACACACACACACACACACACACACACACGCACACGCACACGCACGCACACGCACACGCACACGCACAATTCTTCCTTTCAGAATTGATTGGAGAAGGTGGTATCTCTCTCTCTCTTTCTCCTTTTAGGACACGCCCGAGATAACTGATTTTTCTGCATTTGATGGTAGTTAGCAGCTCACTGTATGTGCTCTTTCTAGTACCTCAGCGTTGGTAACCCTATCGACCCAGGAGATTCGGAGCATACGCCTGATTATCCACATTTCGAAGTCGTAAGCCTTCAAGCAATTCATTGTGCCTATCTTGAGGATCCACGCCTCAACCCCATATAAGAGAACGGACCAGACATAACATTTGACTATCCTCTGATGTAATTTTAGATATAGGTTGTCATCGCAGAAGAAGGGGCTCATTTTGTTAAAAATGGCGCGAGCATATTCTATCCTGCATTTAACCTCTGCATCTAACCTCTCAGTCAGGATCTAGTAGGTCTTCGGTGATCAGATACTCCAAGTATTTGAACGAGGTGACCCGTTCAATACGTTCACCGTCGAGATGAAGAGTTGCAGAGTCATGATTTTGGCGGCTGACAACCATCAACTTCGTCTTGTTTATGTTAATTTTTAGTCCTGCTCTGCGTCCGGCTTCGGAGATTCTATTAAGTAGTAGTTGGAGATCCTCAATATTTTCGGCCAAGATGACCGTATCGTCAGCGTATTTTAGGGTGTTGATTCGTACTCCATTTGCTTTGATTCCAAGATCCAAATCGTTTATGGTCTCTTTAAAAATTTTATCCGCATAGAGATTAAACAGGAGGGGAGAGAGGATGCATCCCTGTCTCACTCCCCTCTGCACGACTATTCCCGGGGTTCTAGAGCTTCCAATTCGTATCTTGGCTTTCTGACGCCAGTATAAGTTCTTTATTATTCGAATATCTTTATCATCAACTCCGGCCTCACGGAGAAGCTCGATAAGCCTGGAATGCTGCACCCGGTCGAATGCCTTCTCGTAGTCCACGAAGCATGCAAATACATTCTGTCGGTGGTCGCGGCATTTTTGCAGGAGGACGTTGAAACCGAAGAGCGCCTCCCGCGTACCGAAGGCGTTCCTGAACCCGAACTGTGAGTCATCCAGGTCTATCTCGCATTTTGATGTTATACGGGCATGAATGATGCGAAGAAATGTTTCTAGCATGTGACTCATAAGGCTGATTAGACAATAATCTGCGCACTTTTTAAGGTGTTGTTTTTTCAGAATGGTTATAAATGTTGATTTCAGCCACTCCTCCGAGAGCTCCTCTGACAATGAGTCGTAGATTGAATAATCTCAGAATGTTATCTATGTTATCCTTGTCTATGAGCTTAATTATCTCCATTGGAATCTCGTCAAGATCGAGGGCCTTGCTGTTTTTGGCTATCGAGATGGCATGTAGTACTTCCGATTTGAATATCTCGGGACCTACCGGGTTTTGCTGTACAACTTCCACCGTTGTTCTGGTGTCTTGAAAGAGTTTGGCTATATGTATATGTTTGCCACATGTTCATGATTTCTCTTTCTTCTAATATGATCTTGTTTGCCTCGTCCAATATTATCATAAGGTTTCGTTTATTATACAGTCCAGCTACCTCCTTTACTTTGCCATGGATATTAAGTAGGTCATGTTTTGAAATGATCTTCTATTTTCTTACATTTTACGGTCATCCAGCGTTGTTTTGCTGTTTTAATTTCTTTCTTTATTGTGTTTTGTAGACTCCTGTACTCCACCAGATTGTTTTTAAGTAACTGACGCCTTTCCATCAGGACCAGGATATCCATGACTTTTTTTTGCGCACACAGGTGCCACTCGCTGGTATCGAGAACAGCCTGTTTTAATTCATTCTACTTTTTTATCATTTATATCAACGACATTAAAATCGATTAACTTAGGCATCTGGTTTAGCCTAATATTGAGATCTCTTTTAACTCTCTCCCTAACGTCAGCAGCATACAACTTAGAGATATCAATTTTCCTGCCAGCCGGCCTTCTTTTAATAGTTTTCAGTGTCAACACCATGTCGGCCACAAGTGGATTGTGGTCTGAACCAATGTCCACTCCAGGATAGGTTGTAATTTTTTTTACAATATTTCTGAAGCGTTTATTTATCAGGACGTAATCAATCTGATTCTTTATCGGTACGGGATTATCTGCAGAGTCGAGTGGCGATTTTCACGTGGCGATTTCCACAAGGCGAAATTTTGGAAGTTTAAACTATATGTATTAGTTATCATCATCTCTGCCTCTTGGCAGAATTCGAAGAGTCTGTCACCTCTCTCGTTGCATTGTCCTAAGCCATGCTCCCCGACTAAATCAGATCTTCTACCTTGTCCAATTTTGGCATTAAAATCCCCCATGATCAGGATGATGCTGGCGCTATGGAGACTACCAAGTATATTTTTGATGGACTGGTATAGCTTTTCGACCTCCTTGTCATACCCGCTATCCGATGTAGGTGCGTAAACCTGCACGAGGTTGATGTCAAATGGGTGCCCATGGAGCTGAAGAACCATAGCCCTATTCGTGATGCCGGTCACCCTCATCGCTTATCGAGTAATACAAAGTCCTCCCCTCCTGAGGGCATACACCCGCTCCTGACCAGTTCGCTTATGCCTATGAATTTGATCCTTATTCTTTTCATCTCCTTTATTGCATTCATAAGTTTTCCAGCCGTGAATAGGCTTCTGACGTTCCATGTGGACACGCGTAAATTGGACTTCACTAATTTGAGCCGGGAGATTCTTCGCACCCCCTGCCCATAGAAGGGCTGCCCGGGACTGGAGGCCGTTTTTATTTGCTTCCTCGCCATAGTGATTTCCTGGGGATTGAAATCCGAAGTGATTTCCCGTTGCCTTCTTTGGAATGTGTTCAGCCGTTCCTGACATGGAGAACAGACGCTGTTCACAGCTGCTCAATATATGGGACAGACGCTGTTAAATTCACCATTTAATTATTTATAAAAATAAAATTATCTATTAATGTTACCTATATTTATCAATTTGTAAGTTGTCGCTGAAGAATATTAAAATTAATTATAGCTTAATAATTATAATCAATATTCTAAAGATTTTATTTTTTGAATAGAAAATTATTTATTATGTAATACTACTATTTTTTGGCTTGCTAGTGGCTTTATCTTATCAGTAGTTTATCGGTAGCTATAAATATACATACGTAGTATTTTTAAACTAAATTTAATTTTTAATTGGATTAATTATATGGGTTTTTTTGCTTCCATCTTCTAATTTTTTTTCATGGAATATAAAAAAAAATCTCATATTGAAATTTGAAAATTGAAAAAAGTGTACACACAATTAATTTTCAAAATTAAAATTTCTGGAAACATTTAAAGAATATTATACATAACCAGCCTGCGCTTTGTCTTTTATAATTACTCTTAATTAATATTAATTTTTCTTTGCTTATATTATAAATCTTAGTAATTAACTAAATAAATAACAACTTTCAATGTTTTCTTATGTTATAAATTAAATTTATTATAATTTAAGTTGAGCATTTAGTTAACAGTTATTATTTAAATTTAGTTTAGAGTTGCATTTCTAACAATTTATTGAAAGCATTAAGGCTCCTGGGTGCTCACCGCGGCCATGGAATCGTGACGTCAGAGGCGAGAAATAACACGTTGAGATTTCTTAGATGCCATTTCTAAATAAAAACATATTTGCATAAAATAACACTTAAGATCTCTTTAATACACTTCTAAAAAACGTCGAAAACTATTCTTTTCGCTTGACAGTCAATCAACAACCGTAAAATGATCGAGATATCAGACTTTGACATGCGGAATGACTGCGCATGTGCAAAGACCAGACGGACTGGGCCTCATAATATTACATTTTACAGCTGTTGATTGATTATAAAGGGAAAAGGATAATTTTCGGCGTTTTTTAGAAGTGTATTAAAGAGATCTTAAGTGTTATTTTGTACAAATATGTTTTTATTTAGAAATGGCATCTAAAAAATTTTAGAGTGTGTTTTCTCGCTTCTGACGTCACGATTCCGACATGGTCGACAAGGTACCAGGAGCCTTAATAGTAATTTTAATAAAAACTAGTAAATTTCATGAGAAAATAAATAAATATTGTGAGAAGAGAATAGTTGGTGAATTTATCGGTCTAATTAAACAGTTAATTAATAGAAGAATGACCTAAATAAATTAAAAAATAGTTATAATGAAACTATCGTTGGATTACGACTATTACTTATAACTACTAAAATCTTATTTAGATTTCATAATATTGATGTTATTATACTAGAACATGGATTATAATGTCAATATTTTTTCTGTAGTTTATATGTATTAGCGATAACAATTTCGAAAACTTATAAATCTATTTTTGTTATTGTTACGCTTAGCTGTTGAAATCATTCTTAATAAGCAAACTGCGCGCAATATGCTAATAGATTGGTAACAGATTTATGCCCGATTCCTCCAACATGGTTCAAAATTTGAACCGAGTTTAAACTCCGATCAATGACATTTTGCGTTCTATCAAGTTTTTAGTGAAAGTTCAACTCATTGAACGGCGGTTATCGTAAACGCTAATTTTTGGCTGGTTAATGAGTTTGAATAGCGTTTAAGACTTAAATATGGCAGTGCTAAAAAAATATGACAACTGCAACTGTTTAGAAGTTATAATTTTGTGATTAATTCTTTTAGAAAATATATGATATATATATGATATAGCTTTTATGTTAAATATATTATTATTTTCTATTAGAATAATTCAATGTTGTTTCAGACATTAGAAACAACGATTAACATGCGCATGCATAAATAATATAATAAATATGAATTAAATTCATTAAAATATTAAATTAAATTTAAGGCCGATATTCATAGTCCGGTCTGATAAAGAATTTCATATCAAAATAAAATCTTTCATTGATTCCATAGCATCTTAAAAATAAACCTGAAATGATAAAGATTATTTTAGATTTATTGTAAAATGCTATGTAGTCAATGAGAGATTATCATCACAGATAAAAACTATAGTCGGATAAGATAGTAAAATGTTCCCCCGCGCAAAATGACTTAAAAGTATTTGTGCAATACTTCTAAACAAAAAAAAGTTTTTTAGCGTAGTTTATAACACTTTACCCCCTCCCTTTTCTACATAGTAAAAGAAACAAGTCTTTTTAATTTAATTTTTCTTGACATGTTTATGTTTATGTATACTTGATATAACAAATATGTTAACAAGAAAAAATGTTTCTTCTTCACAAGAAATTTTTAAAAAATTGATTTGTATTGAATTGTTTGAATTTTAAAAAATTTCTAAAATTAGAAAATGCGATTTTTAACAAGGTTCTTATCAAGGACGTCTTGAAAAAAATTCTCGAATATTTTTCTCAAAAATTGATAATTTATGCAATTTATTCAGAAAGAATTTTCTGATTGGTGCAACATATTTAAAAAAATTAAAAACCATATTTTTAACCTATTTTTTATTTGCATATAAATCTAAACTTATGCATTAAATATAGTTATGAATACTTATTATTAATATAACTATATCTATTTTAATGCTTATATTATAAACTTTCCATCGCTTATATTTAATCGCTTATATTTATAACATATTTCAATAAGTTTAAAAATAATTAATAAAATAAATTTAAAATATTTATAACTAGATTTAATGTATAAGTTTAGATTTATATGCATTTTATATGAAGAATAGCGTTATGTAAAAATAGTTTTTAAAAATGGTTAAAAATGGTTAAAAATGGTTATAAAAATAGTCTTTAATTTTTATAAATTTTTTGCATTAATGGAATATTCTGAATAAATTGCATAAATTTTCATTTTTTGAGAAAAATATTCGAGAATTTTTTCAAGGCGTCACCTCTATAAAAACTTAGTGAAAATCGCATTTTTAAATTTTAGGAATTTTTTAAAATTTAAACAATTCATTAAAAAACAATTCAAAAAAATTTTTTTAAACGAATAATATTTTTTCTTATTAACATATTTTTTATATCAAGAATTCTTATTTATAAACTTGTATCAAGAATAAGCATAAACACGATAAAAAAAAAAAATAGAAAAAGCATGTTTTTGCTATGTAGGAAAGAGAGATGGAGGTTATGAACCGTTAAAAAATTTGTCTTTTTGGTTTAGAAATATTGCGCAAATACTTTTAAATTAAATCATTTTGCACGGGAGCACTTTTTACTATCTTATCCGATTATAAACTTTAAGAAAATTTTCAATGTTAAATCCGTCATGCTGACTTTAATATTATATTTGGATTAATTTTTCTCTTCTCCTCGCAGCAGAATAAACATGACAATTGGTTTACCAATGCAATCTAGAGAAAACACCATTTTATGTGAACAATCAAGCAACCTCAGATCAAATAAGCAATTTCGTTAAGGACAATGTTTTATCGTATTTTTATTAGAAAATTTTTACGTACATTTCATTAATATATTTTGATTTCTTCACAAAATAATTATTAATTACTGTCCATTTCTTTTACTTTACAATTTATATTTACTTGTTAAAATTATAAATATTTTTTAACACATTTCCATCACAACTGTCAACTAATTATTTAAAAGTTTAAAATAATATTTTTTATTATAAGCCGAAATGTGTGTATTTAATTATTATTATTTAACTTCATTTTATAATTTAATTGTTATCAATTTTTTTCGTGATTTCTTTTACTTATTTATTCATTTCATCAATTAGAAGTCTACAAATATATAAGAAATTTTTAAATTATCTTTTTTTACTTTTTTAATAAAATACCACAAAAGTTTCAAAAAATCCATTAAATTGTTTTAAGAAAAAAAATTCACAAAAGCTAGCAAATTATACAAAGTTCTCTCCTTAATTATATGCACCAATCACATCATTAGATACAAATATAATTTGAGTTAGCACTCATAAGGTATACGTTTAGTTGATCGTAACAAAAGTAAAGTTGGTGGAAAGCAAAACAAGTTGATCGAAGATTAAACTCCGATCAAAGTTGAACGCAGTTCAGTGGAACACTGAACTGAACCACGTTGGTGGAAACGGGCATTAGTCATTAAATGAGATAAAAAAATGTAGATTCAGATTAGTATTCAGAAAGCTCTTATGCCCGATTCCTCCAACATGGTTTGAAATTTAAACCGAGTTTAAACTCCGATCAATGACATTTTGCGTTCCACCAAGTTTTTAGTGAAAGTTCAACTCAGTTGAACGGCGTTTATTGTGAACGCCAATTTTTGGCCGGTTAACGAGTTTGAACGGCGTTTAAGCAGAAGACTTACAATTAAATATGGCAGTGCTAAAAAAATATGACAACTGGAACTGTTTAGGAGTTATGATTTTCTGTAATTAATTCTTTTAGAAAGAGATATATATATATATATATATATATATATATATATGATATATATGTGATATAGCTTTTATGTTAAATTATTTTCTAACTAGAATAATTCAATGTTGTTTCAAACATTAGAAACAATGATTAACATGTGCATGCATAAATAATAAATATGAATTAAATTCATTAAAATATAAAATTAATTTTAAGACCGATATTCATAGTCCGGTCTGATAAAGAATTTTATATCAAAATAAAATCTTTCATTGATTCCATAGCATCTTAAAAATAAACCTGAAATGATAAAGTTTATTTTAAGTTTATTGTAAGATGCTATGTAGTCAATAAGAAATTCTTTTACCATCACAGATAAAAGCTATAGCCGAATAAGATAGTAAAAACATGATTCCCCCGCGCAAAATGACTTAAAAGTATTTGTGCAATACTTCTAAACAAAAAAAAATGTTTTTTAGCGCAGTTTATAACTCTCCATCTCCTACCTTTTCTACATAGTAAAAAAATCATGTTTTTTAAATTTAATTTCTCTTGATGTGCTTTATGTTTATGAATACTTGATATAAAAAATATGTTAACAAGAAAAAATGTTTCTTCTTTACAAGAAATGTTTTAAAAATTGATTTATTGAATTATTTGAATTAAAAAAAATTCCTAAATTAGGAAATGCGATTTTTACAAGGTTTTTATAGAGGACGCCTTGAAAAAAATTCTCCAATATTCCTCTCATAAATTGATAATTTACGCAATTTATTCAAAAAGAATTTTCTGATTGGTGCAACAAAAAATTCAAAACCATATTTTTATGCTATTTTTTATATGCATATAAATCTAAATTTATGCATTAAATCTAGTTATGAATACTTATTATTAATATAACGATTTTTCTCTCGCATCTAATTTTTTAGGAGGGTTAGAGGGGATGTATTGAATAAAAATCTCAAGTATGAGATTATTCCATACAAGACTTGGCAGTATACCAAGTAGTAAAATTCGTGCCCTGTGCACAATTAATTTAATTCCAGCGAAAAATTAAATTTCGTTGGAATACGCATCAACATCCGCGTTCGGCTCTTAAGGCCTATCACTTATATTTGTATTAAATGTATAAGTTTAGATTTATATGTATTTTATGTGAATAATAGCGTTATTAAAAATAGTTTTTAAAATGGTTAAAAATGGTTATAAAAATAGTCTTTAATTCTTTTAAATATTTTGCACTAATCGGAAAATTCTGAATAAATTGCATAAATTATCATTTTTTTGAAAGAAATATTCGAGAATTTTTTTAAGGCGCCACCTCTATAAGAACCTTGTAAAAATCGAATTTTTTATTTTAGGAATTTTTTAAAATTTAAACAATTCAGTAAAACAATTTAAAAAAAATTTTTTTTTAAACAAATAACATTTTTTCTTATTAACATATTTTTTATATCAAGAATTCTTAATTATAAAATTTATATCAAGAATAAGCATAAACTCGTTAAAAAAATTTAATTAAAAAAAAACATGTTTTTGCTATGTAGGAAAGAGAGGGGATGAAGGGTTATGAACCGTTAAAAAACTTTTCTTTTTAGCTTAAAAGTATTGTGCAAATACTTTTAAATTTAAATCATTTCGCACGGGGGCACTTTTTACCATCTTATCCGGTTATAGACTTTAAGACAATTTTCAATGTTAGATCCGTCTATAAATGCTGACTTTAATATTATATTTGGATTAATTTTTCTCCTCTCCCCTCGCAGCAGAATAAACATGACAATTGGTTTATCAATGTAATCGAGAGAGAACACCATTTCATGTGAACAATCAAGCAGCCTCAGATCAAATAAGCAATTTCGTTAAGGACAATTTTTATCATATTTTGATTTTTATTAGAAAATTTCTACGTGCATTTTATTAATATATTTTGATTTCTTCACAAAATAATTATTAATTACTGTCCATTTCTTTTACTTTACAACTTATATTTATTTATTAAAATTACAGATATTTTTTAACACATTTCCATCACAACTAATCAACTAATCATTTAAAGATTAAAATCATATTTTTTATTATAATCTGAATGTGTGTATTTAATTATTTTTATTTATCCTCATTTTATAATTTAATTTTTATAAATTTTTTCTGTGACTTTTTTTACCTATTCATTTATTTCATCAATTAGAAGTCTACGAATATACATATAAGAAATTTTTAAATTACTTTTTTACTTTTTCAAAAATTTAATAAAATACTATAAAAGTTTCAAACAGATCCATGAAATTGTTTTATAAAAAAAAATTCACAAAAGCTATTTTTAGCAAGTTAAACAAAATTCCCCCCTTAACTATATGCACCAATCACATCATTCGTATACAAATATAGTTTGAGTTAGCACGCATAAGGTATACGTTTAGTTGATCGTAACGAAAGTAAAGTTGGTGGTAAGCAAACCAAGTTAATCGAAGATTAAACTGCGATCAAAGTTGTACGCAGTTCAGTTGAACGCTGAACTGAACCACGTTGGAGGAAACGGGCATTAATATTGGTTTCGTAACACTTGTTTTCTAGAAAAGATAGTATATTAATGTTATATAAATACAATATATGTAACTGAAAATATTATAGTAAATATAAATATTACTGGTAAGTAATCGGTTATATGTAATTTTTCTCTTATAAATATATAATATACAAGGTGCGCGAAAATCCTGGAATGATCTAATATTTCGGAAAGGAAGCATTTTACAAAAAATTGTTTTAGACAAAAATTATGTTTAAAAGAATTTATTTAACGGTTTAAACGGTTTGTCCTTAGAATAGTATTGCTAAAGTCACATCAAGGTCATCTTGAATTTTTTAAATAGAACCATCTGTATAAAAAGTTATGAGGGTAAGATGGCCAAAGTGAATAGTTTACGAGATATTTTATACTTTAATTTAACATAATCTTACATAAACTATAAGATACCTCGTAAAGTATTCATTTCCTGATCATCTTATCTCAATATTTTTATGCACAAAATAATGAGAGGACTCAATTGGTGTAAAAAAATACACATAGGTGTTTTTAAGAAAAAGTATATAATTTGCAACTAACCAATGCATTATTAATACTTGTGACATTACATATATCGTCCAGGAACCTTTATTGAAATACATAGTTTGACAATCCTTACTCCGCCGAATCAATGGTTGCCTTTTACTATAACTTCAACCATTCATTTTTGACTATGGATATAGTCATTTTATTGTGTCCCCTTAGGGTTTACAAGGCGCTTTTGATAGGAGCGTTCCCGAACCTTTACAAATCATTTTTTTCCACTTTTTCTCGTCCTGGGAGTCAATCATGTAACTTTTCTTTAGAGTGAAAACGTGAAAAATGAAAAATTTTGCTCTGTTCCGCCAATCACGCATTGGTTTCTGTTGAGGCTTTAGAATATTGCATGGAAAGACTGGTGAGGAGTATTAAATAAACTTCACGTAGGATAATATAATTTATTTTGAAAGAATACTTAACGCACGTGCACGCACAGCGAGATACAGGCGAAGAAGAAGAAAAGGGAACCACCGAAACAGGAATTACCACCTTACAAAAATAAAAACTCTCTAGTGTGTTAGTATGCGCACGCAATGGCTATAGAGCATGAAAAACTAGCCTTAACAGTTTCCATAGTGAAATTGTTCACTTTTCACGTTTTCGCTCTAAAGAAAAGTTACATGATCGACCAGCCCTGGCCATAGCAGCCTTACAATCTATCTCTCCTTCCCTTTTTTCCTCCTCAACTTCCTTATCTCCCTTCTCCTCCTTTTCCTCCTCTCCATGACTCATCCTGCTCTCTCTCTTCCTCTCATCGATTCCGCCTCCTTCCTTCCACAAGTTTCCCAGCAGGCATATGGGGTGTGTTGGTTCGAACTGGATTCCCGTGACCCTTCGCATGTCAGTCAGATACCGAATATGCGGGGCCACTTGTCACCCCCAACTATGGATATATATACAACTTTTTTCTTTATTTCGATGTGAGGAATACGTCCTAGAAGTTTAGCAAAGTATTCCATAAACATCCTGTATGAGAAATTAAATTGATGGAAAAACAGTTACTATATTTTTGATTTTATTGTTAGGTCGTATTTTGTAGATTTTATATTCACTTTTAACGGAAATTCAAACACGAGAAAGTATGATACGAAGTATATCTATTGAATCAAATATTAAAAGTATTTAAATCATCACTATTCCATTTAAATGACTAGGAATTTAAATGATATAGAAAATGCAAATTTTGTTCGATTTCTGCTGATAATTTCCGCCATCAGATGGTGCACGCGCAGATCCTGCTCGAATTTTGACGCCAATCTGTTGATTGCTCCGAGCAAATTCTATTCGATTTCTGCTGGTCTAACGTTAAGTTGTGTCAGCAAGTTCTTGGTACATTTCTTCTGGCATTCTGCTAACCTGATATAACAGATTTTGCATGCAATCTTTAGTCTTTGTAGCAGACACTTTGTCTAAAATCTATTTACAACAGACTTGGTTATATTTGAAATTAATTAGATCATTATCACATATCATCGCGCGCTTGTGTGTTAATATACATTACAGGTCATAAGTTTGAGATACTATTGAAAATAATTGATTGGAATCGTAATAAAAAAGATTGGAATCGATAAGTTTCAAAAAAATTTTTTTTTAATTTTAAAAAAATTAAAAATTGAGGAAGTTAAAGCGACTGTCCTGCACTCTGACGGTGAAGTAAAAAAGCTATGCAGCGTTCCAGCTACAAGTCGATATATACTGTGTAATACTGTTATATTACTGTTATAATACTGTTCATACAGTGTATTACTGTGTTCCGTTGCTGGGAAGCATCCTTTCTTTATACTTTATAACAATAAAGAATTTCCTTGTTTTTTGCTTCGACATGAAAAAATGCGCTATTTTGTGGTACGAAGACATGAAGCATATGTACAAAAATACTATTTTATCACTATTATCATCATTATCACTACCATAATCACTACTTCTACTACTATTACTGTTACTTCTATACATACATTCTTACACATACACAAAATGAATTTTACACTGTATGTTAATTTCGAATTGTCAAAAAGTATGTTTTGTAACAAAACAATTTTTCAAATAAAAATTAAAAGCTTTTAAATAGAAAATAACACTGATATTTGTTTAATCTTGGTTATTTTGAATTTATCTTGACTTTACATTATCAAATTTTTAAATATTGAAATACCCCCCCCCCACATTTTTATTACAAATTCTTGTAACCGTAAAATATTCAATATTTCTATCAATATTCTTTTTATCAAGGTCAAATGTGTTTTTTGTAAATTAACATATCATCGGCAGAAGTGTTACGTAGAGGTTGCAGAATCAGTTTGCAGATTTATATTTTTTTGTATATATATATGTGTCATACTCAAAATAAAAACTATATTTATAATTTACTAATTAAATAGTTTAAGGTTAAACAAACATTACTGTGTCGACCTTGTTTTTCACATTCATCATTTTTTTAAAATTCTTATATATTTTTCAGTCAATCTTTGCGCAGTGGCGATATCGTGATCAATGAGGTTCTACTGAGGTGCGATTATTGCTATATTTTTTAGTCAAAAGAGATTTGTAAAAGTGTCTCTTAAAACAAATTTTTTAAGTAAAACTGCATCCGATAAATCACTTATGGATTTTTTAATCAACTTTAAATTTTCACTCAATAACACTTTTCCGTCAAAATAGATTTATCATTACACGAAATTTTGTTAAAAATTATATTTTTTATTATATTAATTGCACATCGTGAACACATACACGTATAAATTATTACTTGTTACTTTATTTTCTAACATTTGTTCTAACTATAACATTCCAAATACACTCGTCAAAAAAATTATCGCAAAACGTAATTAATATCAAAATTTAACATAAATTCAAATAAGCGTGGGGCAAAATCCGACCAGCAACTTCCCCGTAGTGCCCATCGGATAATGCTAATGTTGGCGGTAATTGAATACATAGGCAAAAATGCATAGGTAACTTTGATATGCTGTAACTTTGCGAAAAAAAATCGTACGGTATTCAATTTTTTTAAAAATTTGTAGAGAAAAGTCCATATTTTACGATAGTTATGATGATATTTGCGAAAAAAATTTAGTACACTCCGTAGAATTCGTCAAACTATGCAATATTTTGAAAAAAAAAACACGTCCCTTCTTTTAAAGGGATGGAGAAAGGGAGAGAGAATAAAATCGAACGAAAGTTCCTTAAAGTAGAGACTTTACCCTTTGAAACAAAAAAAAAATTTTTTTAAATACGACAATTTTTCGCGGAGATACGCTTATTTGAATTTATGCTAAATTTTGATATTAATTACGTGTTGCGATAATTTTTTTGACGAATATATTATGAGTCTTCGAAACAATAGTATTATTGTTATTTATAATATCTTTATATTTTAGTATTTTTCTTTCATTTTTGGATATAAAACAAGATATGCCTTTATTAGTTTTTCTCTATTATGATAAGCTATTAGAAAATGGCGAACTATTTGTTCGAGGAATTATAAAAATTAGTGTACTTCAATTTTTGATATTTTTATTTACTGTGTACTGAATATAGTTTATTTATTAACTATTACAAAAATATAGTTTATTTATTAACTATTACAAAAATATAATTAATACAAAATTTTTCAATTCAATTAGGATTAACATTAATTAAGAAGTGTAATTAAGAAGCGCTTTTAATTTTGCAATTATTTTATTGTTTATTAAGAAATTTCTCTGTCTGCCTTTTTTTTCATTTTGGTTGATTAGTGCCAGTATGACAATCAACAGTGCCATGTTTTTTTTCTTTTTTCGTAGAAATTCTGTCCTTTCCATTTCTCGTTTTGTTATGTTTTCGTTTTGTTTTGATTTAATCAAGCCAGTTTAATATAAAGTTAGCAACACATTTTTTTAAAAAATAGCATAGAGATACATCTTTACTAGTACAAATTAATGTAAAATGAGTACTAAATATTCCAATTCCAATTTAATTCTGTTGATTTAGTCTTGTCAACTTCAAAGGGATGTTTGAATAGATATGACTGATTGGATATCTCACTTTGTGAATCTATGAATGTGTACCTAATGTGTGGGACTCATGTTGAATAAACAATTCAAAGGCTCATATTAAATAAGTTCAAGAGCAAATAAGGAGTCAAATTTTCGTCATTAAAACAAAAAAAAAATTGAATTGTTCACACATATGCATGCATGCATACACAGTTGTCAAGGAATGTATGCTGTAGTAAGTTTATTGATAATGAGTTTACATTATATACAATAGTAGAGGCAGCACCTCATCTTCTGCATATCTTTTGAAATGAGAATGACAAAAAAACTCATATATCTAGTTAGCAAAATGCGAGCAGTATGTCAACAATATGCCAACAAATTCATGATTTTACAATAGATTCCAATATGTTGAGTTTTCGTTAAATTTTGGCATATTTTGCCCATGTAATATAGAAAATACTAACAAAATGGAATCAGCTGATTATTCTATTCTTATCAGATAATTAAGCTGATATACTTGTAATCTCATTAACTGTGCTTTTCAGCTGCACTTTTAAATGTTCTACCTTTGACAGAAACTCAAATACGAGATAGATATCTATCGTTTATTGTATAGTGATAAATGGAAGAAAACTCTATTGTACTTCTCTATTATTATATCTCTATTATCACATATTGTATAATATGATATCACCATGTTTCTGTTATTTTAGGAATACAACACATCATGTTGTATTTCTGCCGATACTTACTAAAATAGCTAATCAATGAAGTTCTGTCAATATAATATGTAGCATACAGTATTTGTAACATACTCTATGCAATACTCGATATGAGTCTTTGGCTGCGATTTGATTTCAGAATAAAACTTTCGGAAACATCTTGATAAATTTATAAGAATGTACATTTATAAAAAATTTATAAAAAATATGGATTCCAAATTTAAAAATTTTATGGTGACGTGCAGATATGACTTTGATAGCTAAATCCAAAGTCAACTAATAATAAGATCATTTTATATCTGCTTTGAAATTAAATACCTTCGAAAATATTTTTTTAAAAATGTTTTATATTACTATATGTAATAAATAGTTTTGAGAGTACATTTTTTTAGAGCTTGTGCGTTTTTACCACTGTTGAACTCTTGAATGTGAGGAAATAGGGCGAGACAGATCGAAAATCAAGTGTATAGTTTTCTAATCAACAAATACTTTACTTTTTACACTTACTGGTTCAACAACAAGCAACTGAGAGGGTTAACAAAGAAGAAAAGAAATTCTGTTACAAAAAAATACTCTAAAAAAAAAATACTCTCAATTCTCGAGATTTGTCTCGTGCGGAAGTCGGAACTCAACTGGGAGAGAGCACGTACTCGTGTATAGTGTGTTCACAAAAGAGAACGATCACGGTTCGCGCAGGTTTCGGCAGAGTGGGAATCGAGTGGGAAGACGTGAGCGCGCTACTCAATACTTTATCAATGTACTCTTGGGCCCCGACACACAATTTACTCTCTGTAAATAAGTTAATGCGCATGGGCTCCTTTTGCCAGCGTTGCCGGATCTGACTTGCGAGATTTGTTTGGTGGCGTGGAGGGGGCAAAGTAGGCGGTCAGTCGGGGGGCGTAAATCGGACGAAAAGCGTGGTTGTTTTTTTTGTGAACGCACTATACACGCTTTACAGCGCAGGAGAGCCTGCAACAGCGCCAATCGTCCGAATCGATCAATCGAATGAATTGACCTATCGATTTATATTTGAGAAATTATTCCTCAAATACAAACAATATACCTCATATACATTCATTACAATAATCAATTATACATCATCATCTATATGATTATACATCATCATCTATATGGATATCTATTCATATAAATCATCTATGTATATGTATATTGCTAAAAGTGCCGAATAATCCTCTCTCTTGAAAATGTATTTTTCAGAGCAATTGTTTTAATCTGTACTTTTTAAGTGTTTCCGTGAATTTTTTATTTCAGTTCTGTGCGTTGCTTGTTTAAAACCGTATAATGCTTTCTTGAGATTAAAAATTTTGTTTTTTTTTATACTCTTCTGGTAGATATATAAACATTTCTTCTTCTAATTCTCCATAGAGAAAAGCAGTTTTTACGTCAAATTTTATGATGAATTCTAGTTGTAATGCCGCCAATGTGCAAACAGCATTCTTAATACAAATCTGTTAACCACGGGACTGTACAATTTTTCATAATCTATGTTGTTTCTTTGTTCACATCGCCTCACAACATATCTGGCTTATTTGCCATCAGTTTTACTTTTTTTAATTTAATATTTTCAGACAATATAAGCAATTTGGCCATATTATTTGTGCCTAACAAGTGATTTAATCTTTCATATTACAATTTTACTGAGGCTTTTTTTAACTGTCATTGTTCTATGTTTTTATCCATTTAATTAATATATAAGCCTGCGCTATTTTTTTTCCTTTGAAAATAGTTTTTTTATATTTATTAATTGTTATTTTATTTTTGTAGAATTCGACTTTTCCTTCTTTTTGCGTTATCGCATCAATAGACAAAAGATTTCTTTTTAAATCTGGTATACAAAATATTATACATTATATTTTACACAATTTTCTTAGTTAACCTTTCTAATCTTTTTTGCTCTCATGGTTCTTTTCTTGTTTGCTACTCCAACTTTTGTTATTATCTTTCTCCAATTTAGTTAGATTATTTGTTATGTGAGAGATTGATTCTGAGTCGATTCTAGTTTTCAGTTTCTCCAATGTTTGTTAAAAAGGCTATTTTATTACTTTCTTTTTTCTTTAAGTCACCTTTTTTCTTCATGAAAAAGCAGTTTTTTTTTACGAATAATTCGTTTCTTTATATATTTTACAAGGTCTTCCACAGTCTTCTGCAAATTTTTGCTACGTGATCGATTTTCGTGATTTTGATACGATTTTATGACAATTAAAACACTTTATGTCATTTACCTTTTTAAAGCATTTACTTTTTTACACGCATGTGCTAGGACCCTTTCTATATTGCATTTGTAGCATTTTCTCTCTTCTGTCTTAAACGCCACTTCTTTTTGGTCTGATCAGTCCTTTGCTTCCTCCGCTAAAAATTTTGCTATTAAATTTATTATTATTTGTTCTCTGTGTCAATTTCCATGCACTGAAAAAAAATTGTATATTATAATACACTTCGCAACAAAATTAAGGGGATCACTTAAAATCAGTGTTGAAAAGGATCAAATTCAAATTCACTTATCTTTGCGAAAAATGATTTTTATGTGAGGAAAACTTTCAATAGGTTCTCTCAGTCCCTGGTTTAAGACCAAGAGATATGTCAGATTTCCATTGGCTAAGAATATCATGGATGTCCACTCTATCATTCATGTGAGGGAACCCCCAAAAAGTGCATCGGCATTTCATCCGGGTGTGCCTCATTTATCTCTGGTTGTTCCCCGCTCCTAGATATTTCCCGCATTCTTAGTAATCCTTACGATAGACAAGCGTAATAAGCATCTTTCCGGTTCCAGTCGTAAAGGAAAAATTTCTGGTTGGTTGGTAACATTATAAAGTTCACGTTTTTAACAGTGTCTTTTCCATCTTTGAAGACCTTGTGCCACCTAAAAATTTGGGCTGACGACAAAACAGCTTCTTCATACGCTGTCTTCAACATCTCTTTCTGAAGCTATTTTTCCAAATTTCACGCAAAATTTAATTGCGTAACGCTGCTCGACATTTCCGTCCGTGACGAGAGTCAAAAACAAAGATGCACTTCTGTAACGTATCGACCTTTCGAAAGACTTAACTGAGGAGGGTCCGACCGTATATCTGAGATCCTCCCTCAGCTATCTTGACCCCTACTTTTTTCACGCAGTCCTCCTAGGGAGCGTAAAAAAATAATTCTGATTATTTTTGGAATCACATATGTATATATACAGGGTGTCCATAAAGTCAATCAACCGCGAAATACGTGTTTGATTATTTCGAGGGGCTACTTTTTTAAGGGGGTTGTAAGGGTTGTCCCCCCAAGAGAGTGCCATAAGGGGACCCCAACTCAAAAATTTTAAATGGAACAATCTATATTGTAGACTAAGAATATAAAGGCTCGCTATATATCAAATATAAATAGGTAATAGATAGGCTATTCGAGCCGTACGCGGATGTCGGTGCGTCGATTCCAACGAAAATTAATTTTTCGTTCGAATTAACTAATTGTGCACGGAGCACAAATTTTGCTTGGTACACCGCCAAGACTTTTTACGGAACAATCTCAATTCGAGATTTTTAATTCCGAAGATCCCCTCTGTCCCCCCTAAGGGGGGAATCCCCATTAGTTAATTCCAACGAAAAATTAATTTTCGTTGGAATCGACGCACCGACATCCGCGTACGGCTCGAATAGCCTATCTATTACCTTTTATATTTGCTATATTGTAGAATATTGTTTGAAAGGGCATAAAAAAATAAAATTTTTGGCGCAAACCAGAGATTGATATGTTGACCCGTTCAAAAGTTATTTAGGGTCAAAGTTTGAAAAAGGCCAATTTCACAAAATCATTACTACCATTTGGAAAATCATAAAAAAAGTTCGAGATGTGAAAGTGTTCGTCTTTTTAAGTGCTTTCCATAAAAAATTCAGATTTGACCTTGAGGTTTTTTTTTCAGTTCGAAAAAGAAATCCAAGCAACTTATTAAACTATACTTATTAATAAATTACAAATTCAAAAGGAGGCTATATGGAGCCACGCGTAGAGTGTAGGTACGCAAATATTAAAAACAAACATGTTGGAATAACAAATTTATTGAAACTAAACGTTTCGGTCCTTTCTTTGGACCTTCTTCAGTAAATTTAATACAATAAATTATAATGGGGAATCTACATACTACCGCACGCAGCGCAAAAGCCGTGAGCCCCCCCTATCGATATCCCATTAAATAGACAAAGTGAAATAATATGTCATGAGGTACTCAAAAGTGGACTCTAATGAAGAGTATAGTGAGGAATTTCCGAAAAGAGGCTCACTCTTACTCACACACTCATCCATCGCACGTTCACACGACCGTACGCGGACGCGCCCGACGCACGAGTGAAGAAGATATTCGTTTTGATGCTATTTATAAAGCGCCCTACCACGGCTCATAGCCTGTTATCGAAGTCAATGTCCAACACAATGTGTGGAATTTATTTCTCTCCTTCTCTCTCTCTCCCTCTCCCTATCCCTCTCCCTCACCACTCTCTCTCTCTTCCTCTCTCTCCCTTTCCCCCCCTCCGTCTCTCTCCCTCTATCCCTGTCCCCCTTCCTCTCGCTTCCCCCCTTTCTCTATCTCCCTCTCTCAAACATACAATGTATGGAAATTAATGTTACAAATGATTTATGGCTCTCTAAAGGAATTCGATAACAACTAAACGAAGACCGTCTTTCAGGAAATTTGAGGCATATTTGTCACAACAGATATATATGCTTGACTTAGACACTCTGTGTCTTCTTGTCGGTTTAGGCTATTTATCTGGCGCCTGATAAACAGCATCTCTGAAACAAGTCTCTTCCTTAGAAACGGTTCCTCATCCAAGATCTCAACGTTATCCCAATCAAATTCGTGGTTACTCAGCCTGTGATCCGTGATCACGGATTTTTGCGCGGTGTTTCTTTTTATGTGATTTCACAAGTCGGGCTGCCCCCTGCGAATCATCGTCTCCTCACTGAACACGCCGCTGCACCGTCTTGCGATGTTTCTCCACAAAATCATATACAAGTCGGTCCCGGCGGCGGACAGTCATGTGGAGAATAGCTTTCGACTGGTCAACAAACTCGATGGAACTTACATTGGTGACAATTGTGAACTTATTTCACTGGATGTGGTCTCTCTATTCACGAACATCCCATTGGATTTGGCAGTCGACGGCATAGCCGCGAGGTGGAATTTCATAGAGAATAACTGTACGATACCGCGCGTGGAATTTTTGGGGGCAATCCGGCTTGTTCTTCACTCAACTTTTTTCACCTTTGATGGCATAATCTATCAACAAACCTTCGGAGCGCCCATGGGTTCTCCGTTGTCTCCCATAGTAGCCGATTTAACCATGCGCGATTTGGAGAGCAGGGTGATAGGAGACCTTCCTTTTGAACTCCCGATCTATGTACGCTATGTTGATGATATCGCGTTGGCCGTCCCTCCCGGGACGAGCCAGGAGATACTAAGACAGTTTAACGCGTGTCATAATAGATTACAGTTTACTTTGGAAAGGGGGGGCAATAGACTCGATTTTTTGGATGTTACATTCATTCTAAACCGGGGATATGTTAAATTCGATTGGTACCATAAACCAACATTTTCGGGAAGATATCTGAATTATTACTCCTGTCACCCTCTCTGCCACAAGAGAGGCACAATATTTGGCCTAATAGGGCTTTCTGGTTATCACGTCCAAGATATCACCAAAAGAACCTCGAATTGGTCATTGGGGTGTTACGTGATAATGGGTATCCATTACAACTGATTTTTGAAACATTTCACGAAAGGCTTAGGACTTTGTTTGCGAGAAATAAAAATAATAATTCAGGTGACGCTAACAGAACACCTGATACTAATTCGGCTCGCGTTGCATATTTTAATGTCCCATACATACCCAAATTGTCCGAGCGGTTTAGCCATGTGGTCCGTGATCTAGATGTAAAAATGTCCTACACAGGTTTGAATAAGTTACGCTCGTTTATCCGCGTGCATAAAGACACACTGCAGAAAGACTGGCATAATAACGTTGTATACAAAATTTCATGTCAAAATTGTAATGCCTCTTATGTCGGTCAGACCAGCAGACAGTTGAGAACACGCATTAGGGAGCACAGAAATCACATAAAAAGAAACACCGCGCAAAAATCCGTGATCACGGATCACAGGCTGAATAACCACGAATTTGATTGGGATAACGTTGAGATCTTGGATGAGGAACCGTTTCTAAGGAAGAGACTTGTTTCAGAGATGCTGTTTATCAGGCGCCAGATAAATAGCCTAAACCGACAAGAAGACACACGTCTAAGTCAAGCATATATATCTGTTGTGACAAATATGCCTCAAATTTCCTGAAAGACGGTCTTCGTTTAGTTGTTATCGAATTCCTTTAGAGAGCCATAAATCATTTGTAACATTAATTTCCATACATTGTATGTTTGAGAGAGCGAGATAGAGAAAGGGGGGGAAGCGAGAGGAAGGGGGGACAGGGATAGAGGGAGAGAGACGGAGGGGGGGAAAGGGAGAGAGAGGAAGAGAGAGAGAGTGGTGAGGGAGAGGGATAGGGAGAGAGAGAGAGAGAGAAGGAGAGAAATAAATTCCACACATTGTGTTTGACATTGACTTCGATAACAGGCTATGAGCCGTGGTAGGGCGCCTTATAAATAGCATCAAAACGAATATCTTCTTCACTCGTGCGTCGGGCGCGTCCGCGTACGGTCGTGTGAACGTGCGATGGATGAGTGTGTGAGTAAGAGTGAGCCCCCTTTCGGAAATTCCTCACTATACTCTTCATTAGAGTCCACTTTTGAGTACCTCATGACATATTATTTCACTTTGTCTATTTAATGGGATATCGATAGAGGGGGCTCACGGCTTTTGCGCTGCGTGCGGTAGTATGTAGATTCCCCATTATAATTTATTGTATTAAATTTACTGAAGAAGGTCCAAAGAAAGGACCGAAACGTTTAGATTCAATAAATTTGTTATTCCAACATGTTTGTTTTTAATATTTGCGTACCTACACCCTACGCGTGGCTCCATATAGCCTCCTTTTGAATTTGTAATTTATCAATGCAGGGAGCCTACATTGTTACTTATACTTATTAAACTCTACTTATATCAAAGCAAGACGTGAATAAGTTATTCACGTCTTGCTTTGATGTAATCCCAAAATTCTTATTATCATATTCTTATTATCTAATTCTGCCATATTCCACTCACAAAAATCTATTTCAATTTTGATAATATATAAATTAGGCGCAACAAACTTGTCTTTCCTATCTAAATTTTTGTATTTATATCAGAACTTTTTTATCTTATTATATATAAATGATTGTTTGGAAATCAATTGATTAATGGAAAATTGTCTATTTTCCATTACTGCAATGACTTTGCTTGAAAACGCAAAATAAGAAGTAACTTCTTATGTAAATCGTAAGTTTTACAAATTATTAATAAATAAATTATTTAATTATTAATTTAATTATAAAATTATTTAATTATTTAATTAATTATATTTATTATGTTAATTATCTATATTATTCAGAATATAATAGAAATAATATCATAACATGCTATATTACATATTATTATATTTATGATTGAAAATTATAAGTAACTGGCTATCTAGCGTTAACATTTATGTAATAGTCCATGTAGTATTCAGTTTTATTGCATTTATATTAACATAATTTTAGACATATATTATATATCTTCTTTTTTTAACCATGTTTTTGTTGTCACGTTATAACAAGATTAGCTCGATTTCTGTTGGATTTTTTTTACCACACCATGAAAGCAAATCATGTTTGATTTCTGCTGTATTTCTGCTTTCGAGATATGGTAGACTTTGTTTAATATCTATTATCTATCTGTTGTTTATAACATACTAATAATTGTTATGAACAATACTCAATTTTTGCTGTATTTTCACATTCATACTATGGCTGCATTCTGAAATAGTTTACATCATATATGTATATTATAGATTTTTAGTACTGGCAGTGAATTTTGGGACACGGCTTATATCGGCAAACCGCTAAAAATTAAGTTTAATGAACATATCAAAATCTGCTGCAAAATCATGATCAAATTTACATACAATGGTATACTGCAAGCATTTCGCTTTCTAGATATGTTGTTTTTTTTACTTCTTATTTTTTCTCATATACATATATATGTATACAATATGTATATATATACATACATACATACATACGTAGGGGAGACCGGGGACAAAAGTAACAAACCTCCTACTAACCTACACAATATGTTGAATAATTTTTACTATACAGTCAAATGCGTACGCCCCGACCCCCTTCTCTTTCAATTAATCGTTACAGAACGGTCGCGCTGATTGCACGTGCAGGAGCGGAATTCGTGTTTTTGCGTTATTCACATATGTATTTCTTGTTTTAGTTTTTTTGTATCTATGCCTAGTTAAAATGTATATATCGATGTATTTGCTGGTGCATTCTTCTAAAATGTATTGATAAATTTTTATAATTGATTTGGATAAGTGTTGCATCATTTTTAGATTATAATACTTTTATTCCAAAAAAAGTGTCTGTGGACAAAAGTAACAAGGCATTTTATTTAGACTTAAAAAAGTCGGCATTTATTATTTAGACTTAAAAAAGTACAAAATTAATGTGATATTAAGTATAATTATGTTGTGATATTATTTATAATTATTTTGCTTAATAAAAATTATTTTTTTAAGTTTTTCAAAGATAATAAAAATAAATATTTGTTCCATTTTTTTATTTTAATAATATAATAAAAGTTTTTAATAAAAATTATAATAAAAGTTATCTTACACAATAAAAGATTATAATAAAAGTTATCTTACATTGAAAAAAAATTATTTTTATTTTATTTTCCTGAAAATAAGAACTGGTACTTTTATCCCTATACTATGTTACTTTCGTCCTAGGCCGCCAGGATGAAAGTAACAATCAACGTAGTTACGAAAAGTCATAATAGCTCTTTAAATATCTATCATTTGAGATTGAAACATAAGTAGGCCAATTTATTGGACCTCCCTGCAAGATCTCCCGATCTAACTCCTATGGATTATTTTTTATGGGGACACATGAAATTTCTAGTCTATGCAGATAAGCCAGTCAATCGGCAGCAGTTATTAGACAAAATAACAGACGCTTGTAACGATATACGTAACAATGTGGAACTTCTTTTGCGTTCCATAACATCAATAATTCAAAGAGCAGAAGTGTGTGTAGACCAAAATAATGGTCATTTTGAACAATTTATAAAGTAGTTAATTATTGTTTAATATTATCGTTAATAAATAATATTATTATCTTCAATCAGGGATCCGGACCGAAACAAAATTAGGGTTCGGTTTCGGTTACGGTTTAATAAAATATTTAATAACTATTCCGGTTCCAGTTTCGGTTTTTTGATAAATAAAAAAACCGAAACCGTTTAAATTATGATTTTTTCGGTTACGGTTTTTAAAAATTTTTACTTTTTGTTTTTCTAATTAAATTAATTTCTAAATTATATTACTTTAAAAAATTATTATTAATTTTTATGACATATAAATAAACAACACTTCATATTATACATAAAAATATATTTAGATATAGGTATATAGGTATAATATAGATACATATTATAACCGATAATTTTAATGATAATTATCGTTATTTTCACGGAGATTCCTTCGACGCGATCTCTCTACTGATTCGGAATAATCGAACGTTCCATTTCGTGAATCGAGACTCGGTCGCGATCAGAAATTAATTGGGCGCCAGGTACGGGAAACCGTACCGCTACTCCACGGGAAATCCACGACGCGGTCGACGCGTACGTCTCGACTGTGGCAACGGCCCGATCGATTACCCGCTCCAAGAGATCGCGACGATCAAAGGCACGACAGCTCAGCCGACGGAAAGGGTTCGCTTTGCGACAGCGACAGAAGGAGAATAACGGGGCAAAGTTGCTGGGTTTTCATGAGTATATTTCCGCAAGTAAAAGAAAGTAACCAATAAGAAAGAGTATTAAAGACATGAGTACGAATAAAAACCAGAACAATACAAATTCAATATATGATATAAAGACAAACAGACATTCGGTCGACATAGGAGACCGTTGAATATAATTTGACATAAGTACTACTATTCGAGTCGCATCGGAATATTCACATACGGATATTTTCGTAGTAGAAACACGCGTAAGCCGCTCGCGCCGCCCGAAATTCGATACTATAAAATTTACGGTCGCACGCCGGGATATCAACGTCCACGCGCCGCGCACGTGATCCGCTCAGTCGTTGTTACCCGCGTGAGTATCGAATCCGGGACTTCTCGCTTGCGCTAATTACAACCGAACGGAGGGTCAGGTCCATTTCGCATACCGCCCTTCGTTCATTATACGCTAAACAAGTTCCAAAGTACCCGCGCTAAATACGAATTTACGAGCTCACCGATCTTACGAATTATACACGACAGCTAACGGGAAACATGTAATCGCGATATATCATATGAACCGTACAAATTTTCCAACCTCAGAGCTCGGACTGTGGGCTAGCAGAAAGAGAGAGATTTTCGCGGAACAAGGGGGTTCGAACGAGTCGTCACTCCGGTGGCCGTCACCAAAGGTATCCCGAGATTCTATGACGTGGCGTCAGCCGCCATGTCGGCAACTATTTCGGCAACTACTCGAATAGGCTCTATTTCCTCGGTGCGACTCGCTCGAACAATCTACCTTCTGTATGGGTCGGGGATGGCGACGACGTCTCACCAGCTTTTGTCCCTCGCGACGTCACTCTCGCTTCTATCTAGTTTGGGACGTTTCCTTCGTTTCGTCAGGACCTCTGCTCACTCACGAATCTCGCCCGACAGTGACGAGCGGAAGTCTCGCCGGAGACACGCTGGCGCCGTATCGCCGAACTAGGACGCTCGGGGCGCTCCCGTAATCAGGGCCGTGAGGCGGCCCGGAGGATTCCCGCGGTCGTTGCGGCGGCCCTTCGCTTCCGCGCTCTTTTTCTTTTCCGGGGTCGTTCCTCCATTCCCGTAGGATACGGGCGGGAAAATCTTGCAACAGCTTACGGGGGGCCCGATTCCGGCCGCCTTGGACACCGGATGTCGTCCGCCGCGAGTCCTTAATCGATCGTGGATCGCATCCGGGTCCGGGCGCCGGGCATGCCATCGGGTCCCTTGCCGTAACTCCGTGTCGGGGCTCCTGCGCACTTCTCGCGCGGAGTGGCCTTCCCCTTTTCCTCAGCTCTCGATCCCTAGGGAAGAGGAGAGAGATATCAATTTTACGCGGCAACTACTGTCCCGAAAAGTATTTAAGGTCATGATAGTTTAATAGCGATCTCACCTAGCGTGTTCCGTAAGGCGTGGCCTCCCCTCGTCCTGTTTCTTCCCCTTACGCCGCTTTTCCTCCGGATGAGACGTCGTCGCTTCTCCCTCGACCTTCGCTAATTTCGCTAATAGCTGCCGCAGCAATCGCAACAGCTACGGCAGCACGCAATCGAAACGCGCAGCGGCGGAATCGCGTCCGATTCCGCGCTCGAATCGCTCTCTCTCTTTCTTATTTTAGAGAGAGCAGAGGTCCCAAAATCACCCCCGGTCAGGTCTGGCGACCCTTGTGACGGACAAGTTACCCGAATGAAACTGTCACGTCACAATATATAAATATATTTTCATATGTCATAAAAATTAATAATAATTTTTTAAAGTAATATAATTTATATATACTTTATATATATATATATATATATATATATATATAAAACGGAAAATATAATATCCTCACAGCTATCATTATTGCGATAATACATACACGTTTCAGAACATTTATAAAATATTTATAATTGTATTGCACTTCGAGGAGACAGTTATCATGACATTTCCGTCATTTGCGCAAAAACAGAAAAAAATACCGAAAAGAACCGTAAACCGAAAATAATTTAACGGTCCGGTTATGGTTCCGGTGTTATAAATTTAATAGAATTTCAATACGGTTTATAGTTTCGGTTCTACTAAAAAAACGGTTATGGAACGGTTATCGGTTTTGATTCCGGTTCAGTCCGGGTCCCTGTCTTCAATAAATAATACTGTTCTTATTTTATGCAATTTTGTTTTTTCGCTATAACTTTAAAACAATCGACTTTAGGGCATATGTGTATTAAGACTTTTTGACCTAGAATGACACCAAGAATACACAGTTTCAGTATGGACATCACGTTGCGGGACACCCTGTATGTAATATACATATAATAATCAAGTTATACTACATACACATATTTTTCTCTCTCTCTCTCTCTGTCTTTTCTCCCCCTCTCTTTCACTATTATTCTTTTTCTATTTTTTAAAAATGCATATATAATTATGTATATAAAATGTATATAATTATGCGTATATTTTTTTTTAAATTTATTTTACAACCGATACAAAAACGTACATTATAAATACTTTTCAAAGTATCTTATTTTCAAAGAATAATTTGAATTTGATAAGAATTAAAAAGACGTGTGATATAATTAAAAAAATATAATTTAAAAAAATTACCTTTTTAAAAAAATTAAAAAAAACCATCAAGTGGACGCATTTTAATGTATACAAATCGTAAATCTTTATTATTTTTTCTATAAAAGTAATGATATCAGAAAAATGCACCAATTGAGAATTAAAATTATGCATATTTTGAATTTTGATTTTTTACTATTTTTGTAGCAAACATTGACAAAAACTGGTTTGAACAGACTTGGTTGTCTAGATATATATAAATCTATGTATATATATATAATTCAGGATTTTACTTTCTGTAAATACGTGAAAATCAAAATGTGATTGATGAAATTGCAATTTTTATGCAAAATTTATATTTGTCCATGATTTTACTCATTTTCAAAATTTATATATTTTTATACTTGGACTTTGTGTTATAAAAAACATTGTTTTAAATTGCTTTTTTTAGCGAAAATTCTTTGATCTTTTATTTACTCTGTATATTTAGACTACAATCGAATATTATAGTATGTTAAACTGATAATATGTTTTTATTAAGTAAAAATATTAGAGTACTAAAAATATTAAAGTTTAAAGTAAAAATATTAGGCTACTGAACCTTATAGTATAAAAATATTCGAATTTTTAATCTTTTAAAATAAAATTGAATAGTATATAGTATATAATAAAGGACAAAAATAGAGAGATAGCAAATTGTTTTTTCATTTTCATTTTTTATCAAAATATTAATAAATATGTGTAATAATTATTTTTTATCAAAATATTAGTAAAATATGTATAATAATTATATATAAAAAATAAAAACTAAGATATATTTGTATTTTAATTCTATATATCTATGTACATTTTCATATTTACTATAATAGAAGTAATACGCGTGGTTCGGGGCTTTAAATACAATAAAGCAATTGTCCCCCACTTCACTCCCAAATCGTGAAATTCAGGGCTGTAATATGATATTCTTTCATTCACACTTCATGTTATTCACGAGTGTCTAACACATGGGTTTTATGTAATATTTCAAGATGCACTATTATGCGAGGTTTCACTACGGTATATTAATCTAACTTTTTTAAATTTATAAATAGTATAAGTATTTTTTGGTGATATAAATTTTATGCTACAAAATATTTGTAAATTTTGTCATATTCAACTTTATATGAATAATATACACTCATCGTATATGTATAGGTCTCATATAAAATCATCGTATTGAGGTGAATCAAAGCTTAAATTAAAGTTTGAACATTTCTCTTAATAACCCAAATTAAAATTATTACAATAAATATGTTTTACAAAATGACGGACGTTGAAGATAGATCTTGAGGAATATGTTTTTTCAAGAATATGTATGGTACGCTATATTAGGATTATCTGTTTAAACTTTGTATTCCTAAACAAATGTTTATTATTGGCAAATTTTTTTGTTTGTTTATTATTGGTAAAAAAGTTTCAAGATTAAAAATTTACATTTTAATTTCCTTTTTAAAAAAAATTTTTCATGATAATTTGTTTCTGAATTACAGGTGTTACAAGATGTCTATTTTGTAACATTTTCTTTAACCAGTATAACTTTATTAAAAAAGTCGTAGAAAAATGTTTAAAATATGGATTTGTTAGGAAATAAGTGAGCTTAAAAATTCATACATTTTTGTACTTGGGAGCCAATTCCCTTGAGCTATGCAAAAAAAAAAGACATTTTTTTCCCCATTCCTTAACATCTATCTTCAACGTCCGCCATTTTATAAAACATTTGTTGTAATTCAATTTTGGTCTTTTGGGTTATTAAGAGAAATGTTCAAGCTTTAATTTAAGCTTCGGTTCATCTAAATAAGATAATTTTTTACTGACAAATGATCGTATTTCAAAGATGTAAAAAAATTTTGCTAAAATTTAGTGACCCATTTTTTTGCGAGTGAGTATACGAGGGTTGTCTGAAAAGTTTCCGACCTAACAAAGATACAAGACATTTTTTCTTCAAATTAATTTTTATTTTTCTACATAGTCTCCTTGTAAGTCTATACACTTCTCCCAGCGATGCTCCCATCTCTTCAACCCGTCCAAATAGTACTCGGCATCTTTCTCTGCAAAATAGTTGTTTACGAAGGTGATGGCCTCCTCATTCGACGAAAATCTCTGTCCTCCTACTTTTAGCTTAGGGAACAAAAAAAAATCGCTTGGGGCTAGATCTGGTGAGTAAGGAGGGTGGTCAAGCAGTTCAAACCGTAATTCGTGGATTTTCGCCATGGCAACCGCTGAGGTGTGAGACGGCGCATTGTCTTGGTGAAACAAAATTTTTTTTTTCTGCAAATGTGGCCGTTTTTCCGCAATTTCTGCCTTCAGCTTGTCAAGTACTGATGCGTAGTATGCTCCTGTAATGGTTTTTCCTTTTTGAAGATAATCGATTAAGATAACTCCATGACTATCCCAGAAAACAGTTGCCATCACTTTCCCAGCCGAAGGAACAACCTTTGCTTTTTTTGGAGCCGATTCCCCCTTGGCAGTCCACTGTTTTGACTGTGTTTTTGTTTCTGGAGTATAATGGTGTATCCAAGTTTCATCTACAGTAATTAATCGGCGCCAAAACTCTGATTTATTGCGCCTAAACTGCGCCAACAGAGCGTTGGAAATGTTCATTCGAACACGTTTTTGGTCCAAAGTGAGCAAACGCGGCACCCAACGCGCAGACAGCTTTCTCATGCCTAATCTTGCCTAAATCTTGATTCAATATGTGACAAACACGTTCTTTGGACATGTTCATAGCCTCTGTTATCTCTCTAACTTTAATTCGACGGTTGTCTAGCACCATTTGGTGAACTTGAGCGATATTATCGTCAGTGGTTGCAGTTTTTGGACGTCCCGAACGTTCATCGTCACCCAAGCTGGTACGGCCACGTTTAAATTCAGCAGCCCAAAATTTCACGGTGGTAAATGATGATGCAGAGTCCCCGTACACAGCGTCCAACTCGTCTTTGATTTGCGTAGGCGTATTGCCTTTCAAAAACAAATATTTAATGACAGCTCGATACTCGATTTTTTCTATTTTCACAAAAACACTCACATCGACTCACTCAAATGATTGTCAAACAACAACTGCGCGTCCAAAATGGCTGAAATTTTGGTGAGTACCTTTCAAAGCATGCGCAAACACATTCCCCAACTTTTGTTTACGAGTGCTGCCATCTTCATGTTGAGGTCGGAAACTTTTCAGACAACCCTCGTATATATTGTTGCGTCCCTCGGACGCCTCTGACGCCTCTTTCGTTATCTCGCAAGATATTTCACTCTCACAAGCACTCTCACTCGCGCACGAAATAAATCAAGACTCTTATGGACGCAATTTGATTTAATGCGACGACCATAAGAGATACAAAGAGAAGAAATACAATTATAATTGGGAAATTAGTCAGAGGTCTCGTAACATCAATACGGTATGACAGCTAGACCAAGACTGACATGGCGATGAAAAACAAAAGTAACCTGGGGGTTGTTTATCAACAACCCTCTTGACGACGATCTCCCGGAAACGTATAGGGGATGATCTTGAAATGTAGATCTGAGAATGAGGATGCAGATCCGAAGGGGCGCAACACTGCCTCCCTTCTTCAAGATTGTCGTCCCGACATGGAGACTTCTGAAGACCCAGGACACTGACGCTAATCCCAGGGCAGCGACGATACTCCTGCTCTTCCCAAGCTGTTGCTATGGGTTGTCGAGCGAAACGCCTGGTCCCTTTTCCTGCGTCAGCATTGTCCGGACGAATCTTGCCCTCCCCGAACTGTTGCTACGGGTTACTGGGCTTCGTCCTCTTCTTCTCCGTACTCGAACGGTGTCTTCTGAGAAAAGTTGGCCAAACTCTTCCCTACACCAACCGAGGTAAAAGAAAATCCCTGCTGTCCTCGCTGTTGTTCTGCTGTTCCCGCTGAACCGTCTTCCGGAGAAACATCGAAGTCAAATCTTCAGACAAGGGGGGGGGGGAATATCATCCGTGGACCCTTCGTCCCTCGTGGACTCCCCTAATCTCTGTCTCGGCATTTGCCCTTCGTCTCGCGGGAAAACCACGGATCAAAAACCGCGAGAGAGACAGTCTTCTTAGTTGCGAAGAACCAAACGACCATCCAACTGAAGATGAGACGGTTTTCTTAGTTGAAGAATCAAACGATCATTTGAAATGAACGAGAAGTCTCCCTCTGGAAGGTGTCAACTGTTCTTTGAGCTTCGGCCACAGGAACTTTCTTGGGAGAACCTTTTCGTACCGAAGACTCGGACAAACCTCCTCTCGTAACGAAGACTGAAAAAGAAAATATTCCTTACGCAGTATAAATGCAAGAATGGAAATGCGCTCACACACTCACACGCAAACACATACACATCCCTAATCTTCAATAATTTTAATTCGGGCTCTGACCTAACTATCAATTAATAATTTTCCTTTCTACAAAAAGAGCTAATCTATCCGCGTGAATCACTTTCTTCCTATGTCTGGGTGTTTTTTGTATGCAATACACCACATCGTTGAACTTCTTCACTATAGTAAAAGGTCCTTCCCAATTGCTCTGCAACTTGGGAGCTTTACCTTTGACTTTTCGGGGGTTGTAAAACCAGACTCTCTCTCCCTCTTGAAATAGAATTTTTCTAACTCTTCTATCGTACCAACTTTTCACCCGAGAAGATTTTATATTCATCTTCTCTCTGATTTCAGAATGAATTTCATCTAATTTTTCTCTCAAAGTTTTAGCGAAATTTCCTATCGAAGATGATTCTTCCTGTTCTGATTTAGGAGGGTTTCCTGTTAGTAAATCCACAGGAAGTCTTAAATCTTGAGCGAAATATAATTCCGCAGGAGTCATTCCAGTGGTTTCGTGCTTTGAAGATCTGTAGGCTAGAAGGAACATGGGAATCCACCGAGCCCAATCTTTTTGATTTTGAGAAATATATTTCGCTAGGTAATTGATAATAGTCTGATGTTGTCGTTCGACTTGACCATCAGATTGAGGATGTAACGCGTTTTCCTAAACCCTAGAAGTTCCATTAATTCAGCGAACAGTTTCGACTCGAAATTCCTCCCTTGATCGGTATGTACCTCTAAAGGTACTCCATGTATCTAGAGACAAATTCATTGACGAAAATTTCTGCCACTGTTTTCGCTTTAATATTTTTCAGGGGAAAAGCTTCTACCCATTTGTTGAAGCAGTCTACGATGACAATCAAATATTTATTCCCAGACGAAGTTGTTGGAAGTGGACCTAGAATATCTATCTGAATTCTCTCGAAAGGAGGAGACTTAAAAACAAAATTTTTGAGCTACTGGCGAAGAGGGGATTAAAATATTTTCGATTTTTTAAGACTATTTTTCGACTTTTTTTTCAATTTTTTTTCAAAAATCGCACTTTTTGATGTTTCACACCACTCTGATTAAAAAAATAAGTATTTACAAAATTAATAGGCATTCATTTCGAAGTATTAAAGGGTCAAGAAAAACGAAAATTCCAATATGTTAAAAAAATTAAAAATATTGGAATTTTCTTTTTTCCTGACCCTTGAAACCCTTAAAACTTTAAAAATAAGTGTCTGTTAATTTTGTAAAGACTTATTTTCTAAATCAGAGTTGTGTAAAACATCAAAAAGTGCGATTTTTGAAAAAAAAAAATTTTTTTTAAAATCGAAAAGTAGTCTTAAAAAATCGAAAATATTTGAATCCCCTCTTTGCCAATAGCTCAAAAATATTGTTTTTAAGTCTAGAATGATATACATTTTTTTGAAAAAAATTGAAGGGGTCTCATTGAGGAAAAAAAAATAATTTCGATTAAAATTGATTAAAACACTATTAAATTAAAAAAAAATTTTTTCAATATTTTTTTCGAAAAATACATTCAAAGACAAAAAAGTGACCACCTTATCAATGACAATATTTTTATTTTTTTTCAAGTTATAAATATTTGAAATTTTTGAAAATTGTTAAAATCAATTTTTTTTAAATGTGTAACTCGGAAATCAATAAAGATATAAATCTAAAAAAATTGATGGAAGCTACTTTTAATGGATACAAAAACATAAAAAAAATTAAGCAAATAAAAATGGTCGGGGAAAAAAGTCATTGATTTGGCGTGGAATGTCCCATATGTATATATACACACATATAGGATGTTCTAAACCTACTGCATCACCCGTTAATGGCAAATTCCTGAGGATTTATTGGATTATTTGTAGACGATTTTTCTTCAATGAAAATGTTGAGGGAGGTCATCATTTTTTGCAAGCTTCCAGTTTTTTACCATCATATATTTTTGTAAGCTTTAAACAACCCCTGCGGTTGCGCAGTAATTAAATATAATATTCTATTAAATTAAACTCTATCTGAAATTAACTGAAGAATATAGTTTTGTTGATATTTTAATTCTACTAAGTTTTGTTTGTGAATAGCCCTTTATTTTTAATTATTTACAACTTGAAAATTATTGGTGCCTCGATTTTCATTGAGGGGAAAATCGTTTTCAAATAATCCGAATAAGATTATTGCCATTAACAAGTGGTGCTGTAGGTCTGGAACACTCTGTATATGTACACAAAAACTTGAGTGGAAACTAATAAATATATTAAAAAACGAAGTCTAAGCATCTGATATTAAATATCCAACGAGAAACAGGCTATTAAGAACCAGATGCAATTAATGAAGCGCAGATTCTTTTTCTTCTAATAGAGTATATTGATAATAGAAATATATTGATTAATTCTATAAATGTACGTACGGTTTCTGTATTGGACTATCATCAGCAAGTAAATCAAGTTGAAGAGTATACACAATCTTCGATAACTCCAGCGATCCCCAATGACAATTGATCGTAACAATCCCTGCAGGTTTAGGCTGTTGAGAAAAGAAATACTCACAATTGCAATTGCTCGGAAAGCATTGCACAACATCTGATTACTTGACAGTTCATTGTCTAAGTGCTCAATTGAGCAGCACAAAGATCAAAACACAATTGTCAGTTGAACAACCGAAGGTGTTTATGACCGCATGACTTTTTTACAATGTATATAACCTTAAACTGTTATTGATTGTATTTATTGTACTTAAAATACATAGATTGCCCACTTCGAATTATCGTCTTGTTTAAAAATAGCCCATTATACTTATTGATAATTTTTCTATACAACATCATACGACGTCATACCAACAGTCAGATTATTAAGTCTCCAATTAGTTGAGAAAGTCGAAAATACATACATAAACAAATTTTTTAAATTGGTCTCACTAGACGTAGTATCATTTTTTACGAACATCCCGCTAGATTTGGCAGTCGACTGTATCATTAAATAATGGAACTACATAGAGAAAAAGTGCACTAGTTCCACTGAATGAGTTCTTGGCGGTTATTTTGGACTTATTGAACTCCACGTTCTTCATATTCAATCACATCTGCCACCAATAGACGTTGATACACCGAAGAGTTCCCCGTTTTCTCTTATCATCATCGACACTAGGACTTCAGGACTCATAGGGCTTCAAAATAAGAATAATCGAAGCTTTTCTTTATTATTATTCTTTATTAATCTTCCATTCTACTACATAGATATGTAGATGACGTTAGTTCCCTCCTTGTTGTTCAAGGCGCGTCGTTCTAAATACATTTAACTCATTCCATTTGAGATTACAAATTACAATTTACGATGGAGGAGAGGATCAATAATTGACTAAATTTCTTTGACGTCACGATAAAAATTTTATACAATTTGATTGGTTCCACAAATCTATATATTTCGGAAGATACTTACATATTCAGTCTTCCACGAGTTCGAGTGTAGAAATCTTGGACGAGCAACCAATTCATGGAAAGTGATTGATGTCGGAAATGATACTTATTAAGTAACAGAAGAACTTCCAGAATAACATGGAAAGTCTGCAATACTCTTATCTCGCGTTGACGATAGAGGGTTTGTTAAAAGTTTAATTTTTTTGTCAATAATTTTCATCTTTTTATCATATATTTTAGGAGGTTTCTGAATACAAAAGTTTTTTCGGACGGAGAAAAGTTCCGACCCCTTTTTAACATTTAAAGTTGCTTTGGATACCTGGGTATTCATCATTGACAGAAGGATTAAATTTGATGATCGAATGGAGTTATTGAAGATATATGCATTCTTGATTTACTTGCTGATGAAGGTCCCCCTCCCCCAATCTAGGGACTGCAATGTAAATTTATAGAATTAATCAATAAATTTCCATTGAAAGAAAAAGAATCTGTGCTTTTCGCTAACCATGCCCCTTAATAGTCCAATAAATATATTTTGCTAAAATTTTATTAAAAGAAGAAAGAGAGAAACTATACATCAACATATCAACAAATTTGTGTTACACATTAACGTAGTAACAATATATGAATAAATATATCATAGCTCTAGCACTAATAATATTTTAAAACCGAAATTATTATTAATTAAAAAATTTACTTTTTATAATAATTGATAATAATTTTAATTTTGATAATAATATTAACTTTAATATATAGTTATGTTGTATATAATTATTGAAAAGACAGACAGACATAAAAAAGAGAGAGAGAGGGAGGGAAAAGGGAGGGGCGCAAGAGACGCGCATATACTTTGCAGTATTATTATACATATTTCTTTCAGTAATATTTTTATTATAATTTTATTATACGAATAAAAATATAATTATATATACATATACTGGTTCAGTAGAGAAATTTTCTTTTATTAATATTTAAATATAAAATTTTATAAATACAATTTATTTTCTTGTTTATTAATTATTAATAAGATTTTATATTTATAGATTATAAAATAAAAGCTGTGTTAATTAAAATAAAACATTAAAACAATAAGTAAGGAAAATAAATAGTATAATAAATAAAGTTTTGAAAAATAATTTCTATGTGAGTTTTTATATATTTTAATATTGATAATTTCTTAATAATATAAAAGAAATGCACTTTCTTTGACTATAACTATAATAAGTCATATTTCGAATGTAAATTTTTAATGAAATTTGAAGGCAAACATACAGTATTAAATTATATTTTTATGAAGTAGATATATGTAGTATATAAAAAATTCCATTAAATGAATATTTATATATTAAGATATATTTAGGAATATATTTTATAAGCTTGCAATGTAAAAAGCGAAATAAGTGGAGATATAGTTAATAAATTGATATCTTTGAAAAGTAACATAATTTCCTTGTTAGATTAATATGCAGAACTAGTTATAACAAAAAATAGGGATTTCTAGTAAATTATAATATGAATATTTTATGTGTGTATATGTATATATATGCTGTAAAAAAGTAAAATTATTACTGTATAAAATTGTAATGTATAAAAATATTTTCATAGCTCAATTCAAAAGTAATCCAATCTTCATCGATACTTAAAGATAAAAAGATTATTAATAGATAGGCTGTGGCTGAAATATTAGAGCTATTTTTATAGCTTTTTGACTTTTGAAAATAAATCAAGGAACAAAGTAATATATTTTGGCTATATTTTAAGGATTGCTATTATAGAAGACTAATATGTACAGGTCTTCGGTATAGAGATTGCACATGTCTTTTGACAATATTAGTTATTTTTTAAATTATTGTTAAAGTACCTTTTAAAATATATTATATATAATTATTATTTCATAAAAAAATTATATAATGACATCAATTTAAATATATTTTATTCTAAAAAAAGAATAGTAATGATTACATTTTTATAATATATTTGGAGAGGTATCTTAATTCATAATTTAGTTTACGAGAATTTCAATTCATAAATGTTACGGCCGACAAAAAATTCAGTTAAATAGTAGAAACCAAGTTTTTATCATTTATTTCGCATACACACATAAATAACAAATTAAATTTTAGAAAAAGATTCTGTGCTAGTTCCGTATACATCTTAATTAATCTTAAAAGTATATGTTTTTGTATTATTATAATTATTATATTCCTTAATTATTATATTCCTTGCATATAAACATACAAATAACTGTTTATTTAATTATTAAAATTTAAATCAATTTTAAGATAATTATATTATACATGTGTATAAATATTTTTATCGATACGTATTTTTCATATATCACCAATATTAATCTAATATTCAAGGATGTATATGACATACTTTATTCTATTTATCCTTTAATATATTTGTAATACTACTAGATTTATATTTGCTATGTTTTATAACAATGCTTTATAATCATCGTACCAAAATATTACATTCCTAGAAGTTTACTCTATCCTTATGGAAATTTATCACTGTATATTAGTAATTTAAGTACTCGAAATAAGTAATTAATCACTTTTCACTAGTGATAAATTTCCATAAGGGTAATAATGAAGTAGAAAATATTCGAGTAAATTATATCTTTAAGTAGTAATATAAAGTTGATGTAAATAAAAGCTGTGTTATATGTTGTATCACAAATAATGTAAATTTTATCTTATTGTCTCTAGACATATCTGTGCAATAAAATATCTGTAATCATACTATACAGTCGATAATTTAATTTAAATTTCAAATGATATATTTGGATCAATTTACGTGTTTGCGCGCGATTGATTTTTTTCCCTCTTCTAATATTGTAAAATGTAGCTACAAATTCATTTCTATTTGCCCTTTGAGGAAAATTTAGGAAAACTGTAGTGTTCAATGTTAATCTTTTTATTTTTTAGCAATATAGGTCGAAAACTTTCCGAATACATTGGAGCGTCCTGTGTTTAATTATACGGACCTCTCTAACATATTGAGGCGAGCCTTTATTAGGAGTGAGGAATGATCAAATTTTTAGAAAAGGATATAAGGATGGACTTCCTTCTTTGTCATGGATTCGCTATGATTAATTGATACCATTCTAGTATTCTAGTCAAAAACTTGTCATTGACTATGTATGCTTTTTACAAATTGAAAGAAAAATTAATAATTCACAATCTCTCATTTCCAATTCCACTATTTATAAAATCATAAATAAAACCAAAAAATTTGCTGGAAGCCGTATACCTGCATCGCTTTTATTTAATAATATGCTAAATATCTGATGTAAAATGTTTTTAACTCCAGGTAGTATTAATGTAAAAAAAAAAACAGAGTTTAACAACTTTTTGTATCCTTTGTATCCTGTTACGTCCAGGTATAATAAATAAATATATAGGAATAAGGTCGCCGAAAATCAGATGGTCCGATTTTCGGTTAGATTCGACTGTTACGTCTTGTGGACTCCACGATTCTTTTCTTTCGGAGAATGCAAGGCGATATTCGAAATATCGCAGATGCACTAATAAACTGCGATCTGATAGGCGAGGAAAACATACGCCGAGATAATTCAATAATAATAGTAAAGAATCGTTACGTCCTGTGGACTCCACGATTCTTTTCTTTCGGAGAATGCAAGGCGATATTCGAAATATCGCAGATGCACTAATAAACTGCGATCTGATAGGCGAGGAAAACATACGCCGAGATAATTCAATAATAATAGTAAAGAATCGTTACGTCCTGTGGACTCCACGACTCTTTTCTTTCGGAGAACGCAAAGCGATATTCAAAATATCGCAGACGGATAAATAAACTACGAACTGATAAGCGAGGAAAACATATGCTGAGATAGTTTAATAATAATAGTAAAGAACCGTTACGTCCTGTGGACTCCACGATTCTTTTCTTTCGGAGAACGCAAGGCGATATTTTAAATATCACAGTCGCGCAGATAAACCGACGATCTGACAGGCGGTGCAAACATATTCCGAGACAGCTTCATCGTAAAAATAAAAGAATACATACAGATCAACTCACAAAATTCAAGCTGTAACTTATCATATTCTAAGAAGTTAAACTAGTCGACAGTTCTCTAAATAAAACCAACAGTTGGGAAGACTAATAAAATTTTAGAAGAAAGACTAACAACGATAAGCGATTCTACACAATTCTCGGCTGACAGATCGTCGTTACGCGATATCTGCATAAGATAAGATCGAGAGGGTAATAAACATATCAACCACACTTGATAGCAATAAATTCTCCATTGGTCGAAACATAAGGGCCTAAACAAAGCCCTGACCAATCACGACAACTGTAAAATTAAAAGAGACGCCTCCGGGACCTAAAGGGCGTCATTGAAAAATTTCCTATATTCGTCAGAAAATGTTAATAAACCAATGGAGAGGAGGAGCAAGAAGGTTTATATACCCGCGATATCTCTCGAGACGCACGACTTCTTTTCGAATTCTTCTTGCGACAAGTCAAGTTAAAGAACTTCGGGCAGTTAAACACTTTTTACTCTCGAGAGTGATATTATAAGACTGTTCGGTGCAAGTGAACTCAGTGCGGGCCAGAAAATCCAGGACCTCGAATTCACTTGCCGACATCAACGTTCTCTATAAGAAGTAAGTCCCTTCCGAACGTATTTTATATCATATCGCTTAAAAGAGTTCTTGGATAAATCACACTTTCGGATTTATTATCTAACAAGTTCGCATCTACTTCCCTTAGAATTTCCTCGCTAGCTACCATAAACCCTCTTCTCTCCTTGTTCTCGTCAGGTTCCTGCATAATTGCAGAGTGCGCCTCACGGTCTCTCCTTATCTCCGTCGGGTTCCTGCATAACTGCAGTGCGAGCCTCTGATTTCGCGGGTTCCCTGCATAATTGCAGCGAGAGCCCCTGATCTCGCGGGTTCCCTGCGTAATTGCAGCAAGAGCACCGCAGTCTCTCCTTCTCTCCATTGGATTTCCCGCATAACTGCCGTGTAAACCTTCCCTGACTTCCCTCATCATACTCACGAAGACAATTATAGAGGTACGAACAATTCAAATATATATATATATATATATATATATATATATGTATATATTAAATGAATATTGAATTAATAAAAAACAAATATTAAATAAATATTATATCCAAGAACTCCCTCGAAGACTCGATTATTATTATTATTATCGTTATTTAGTGAAAACCCCGCGGCCTTTTAAAAGGGTTCTAAAACACTTGCGAAATCGTCGGAACCGACGGCTGAGGCGAGAAGCGGCTCGGGCTACGGCCGACGCGTTCCCGGACAACAGCCAATCGCGAGACTTAATAGAGCGACTAATTGCCGATCATATTAAGCTAATTAATCAGTGCACCGTCGATAATAACCCTGGCACATCCACCTCAGACACTTCCCGTTTCTCTCCTATTTCCACACCGGAACCACCACGCGTTCCCTCTCCTATTCTGCCGAACCATTCCCCCGCTTCCCCTGCTTCTGCAGAACCTCTCGACTTCCCGCGAATTCCTTTTCCTTTTTCCCCCGAACCCGCTATACCTCAGCGGGCCTCTTCTCCCCACCTGTTTCCACAGGAGACGCCGATTCTCCGCGGAGTCCTTCTCCTCTTCCCCCCCTGCTTCGCCCGAACGCCCCGATCCACCTAGATCTCCGTCTCCAGCTCCCTCAACCATCAATCTTGAAGATTCTCCTCCCTCCTCCCCAACGCCCTCTGAAAATCGGGAACATCCAGAGTTTGAAACAATAGATATCGGCGACGACGATTCTGACGAATCGGAATCGCCCACCAAGCTCACATACGAGCAATTTCGAGCTTGGTTAATAAATCAACTTTTACCATTGGTCCAGGCCCTGTAGACCATGAGGCATTACGAGAATTTTTAGAGACCACAGATAGAAATAACATCGTTCCCTGGTATGTTCCCGGTCGCAGATATCCTTTAGCCATCCCTGTATACCTCCTCTTAAGAAGTAACAATGTAGGCTCCCTGCATTGATAAATTACAAATTCAAAAGGAGGCTATATGGAGCCACGCGTAAGGTGTAGGTACGCAAATATTAAAAACAAACTTGTTGGAATAACAAATTTATTGAATCTAAACGTTTCGGTCCTTTCTTTGGACCTTCTTCAGTAAATTTAATACAATAAATTATAATGGGGAATCTACATACTACCGCACGCAGCGCAAAAGCCGTGAGCCCCCCTATCGATATCCCATTAAATAGACAAAGTGAAGTAATATGTCATGAGGTACTCAAAAGTGGACTCTAATGAAGAGTATAGTGAGGAATTTCCGAAAAGGGGCTCACTCTTACTCACACACTCATCCATCGCACGTTCACACGACCGTACGCGGACGCGCCCGACGCACGAGTGAAGAAGATATTCGTTTTGATGCTATTTATAAAGCGCCCTACCACGGCTCATAGCCTGTTATCGAAGTCAATGTCCAACACAATGTGTGGAATTTATTTCTCTCCTTCTCTCTCTCTCCCTCTCCCTATCCCTCTCCCTCACGACTCTCTCTCTCTTCCTCTCTCTCCCTTCCCCCCCTCCGTCTCTCTCCCTCTATCCCTGTCCCCCCTTCCTCTCGCTTCCCCCCCTTTCTCTATCTCCCTCTCTCAAACATACAATGTATGGAAATTAATGTTACAAATGATTTATGGCTCTCTAAAGGAATTCGATAACAACTAAACGAAGACCGTCTTTCAAGAAATTTGAGGCATATTTGTCACAACAGATATATATGCTTGACTTAGACACTCTGTGTCTTCTTGTCGGTTTAGGCCATTTATCTGGCGCCTGATAAACAGCATCTCTGAAACAAGTCTCTTTCTTAGAAACGGTTCCTCATCCAAGATCTCAACGTTATCCCAATCAAATTCGTGGTTATTCAGCCTGTGATCCGTGATCACGGATTTTTGCGCGGTGTTTCTTTTTATGTGATTTCTGTGCTCCCTAATGCGTGTTCTCAACTGTCTGCTGGTCTGACCGACATAAGAGGCATTACAATTTTGACTTTTGAATGAAATTTTGTATACAACGTTATTATGCCAGTCTTTCTGCAGTGTGTCTTTATGCACGCGGATAAACGAGCGTAACTTATTCAAACCTGTGTAGGACATTTTTACATCTAGATCGCGGTGCATGTTACAAAAACAATCTGTACCATTTTAGATCAATAAATAAGTTGAATCATATTATTGATCGGTTTACAAAAGTATGACACACGTAGAGATCTGTGATGCTCATAGGCGTATTCAGGCGATGCGTACGCATGGTTGCAGACTGGCACGTAGCGTCGCGCGCGCACTACCAATCACCATCTGCAATGAGTTTTTTGCTAGACAAAACAGGTCTCTTCGTTTCCACTTTGTGAGTGAAAGTAGCAGACTGGATAAGAAATTAAATTGGCTCATTGCCAAAAAAGAACGATTGATTAGAGCTAATATTCGTCCAGTCCAATATTTTTCTGTGGCACGTGATCAACAGGGAGGCGTTAATCTTGGCGCGTCATTGATCCCGTTTAACGGGCGTCGTGCGCGACCGTCCGGGGGTTCCGAATTTTCCTTCACACTTCTAAACGCTCCTTCTACTTCCTCCTCCTTTACTATTAACTTGAACCCCTTATCCTTTGACAACCACACAGTCTCCCCTTTGCACATCAAGGAGAAGTGGTTAAAAAACCTTTCCTCAACAGATATTCCATTAGAAATACAGGGAGTTTTGCAACTGGGCGACAACTTTTGTTTACCAAGTAAGAATAAAGATCGAGTTCTTATGGAATTTATCAAAAGTATAGAATATAGTATCGACAGAGTGGAAGTTGGCGTTCGGCCTTTGGTTCGCCAGAGGTCGTCGGCAATTGTTAACAAGTTGGCCAGTTGCAACCCTGAAGAATCTTTGTTTGATAAGGAGCTCTCGGGCGCGTCCCTAGCAGCGAGAACGTTTATACGCGATAATCCTAATATCATTTTTACGCGAGCCGATAAGGGCAATATAACGGTCGCTTTAGAAAAGACATCTTATTTGGACAAAATGAAGGTCTTCCTTGGTGATACAAATACTTACATTAGAGTAAAGAAGGATCCCACCAGAAGAATTATCAACAGTTTGCATGAATTGCTTACAAGGTGGAAAAACTTAGATTACATATCCGATACGACATACAGGTCGTTGAATTGTTCGGAGGGAGTACTGCCGAGAGCCTATGGGCTCCCTAAGATTCACAAGTCGGGCTGCCCCCTGCGAATCATCGTCTCCTCACTGAACACGCCGCTGCACCGTCTTGCGACGTTTCTCCACAAAATCATATACAAGTCGGTCCCGGCGGCGGACAGTCATGTGGAGAATAGCTTTCGACTGGTCAAGAAACTAGATGGAACTTACATTGGTGACAATTGTGAACTTATTTCACTGGATGTGGTCTCTCTATTCACTAACATCCCATTGGATTTGGCAGTCGACGGCATAGCCGCGAGGTGGAATTTCATAGAGAATAACTGTACGATACCGCGCGTGGAATTTTTGGGGGCAATCCGGCTTGTTCTCCACTCAACTTTTTTCACCTTTGACGGCATAATCTATCAACAAACCTTCGGAGCGCCCATGGGTTCTCCGCTGTCTCCCATAGTAGCCGATTTAACCATGCGCGATTTGGAGAGCAGGGTAATAGGAGACCTTCCTTTTGAACTCCCGATCTACGTACGCTATGTTGATGATATCGCGTCGGCCGTCCCTCCCGGGACGAGCCAGGAGATACTAAGACAGTTTAACGCGTGTCATAATAGATTACAGTTTACTTTGGAAAGGGGGGGCAATAGACTCGATTTTTTGGATGTTACATTCATTCTAATCCGGGGATATATTGAATTCGACTGGTACCATAAACCAACATTTTCGGGAAGATATCTGAATTATTACTCCTGTCACCCTCTCTGCCACAAGAGAGGCACAATATTTGGCCTAATAGATAGGGCTTTCTGGTTATCACACCCAAGATATCACCAAAAGAACCTCGAATTGGTCATTGGGGTATTACGTGATAATGGGTATCCATTGCAACTGATTTTTGAAACATTTCACGAAAGGCTTAGGACTTTGTTTGCGAGAAATAAAAATAATAATTCAGGTGGCGCTAACAGAACACCTGATACTAATTCGGCTCGCGTTGCATATTTTAATGTCCCATACATACCCAAATTGTCCGAGCGGTTTAGCCATGTGGTCCGTGATCTAGATGTAAAAATGTCCTACACAAGTTTGAATAAGTTACGCTCGTTTATCCACGTGCATAAAGACACACTGCAGAAAGACTGGCATAATAACGTTGTATACAAAATTTCATGTCAAAATTGTAATGCCTCTTATGTCGGTCAGACCAGCAGACAGTTGAGAACACGCATTAGGGAGCACAGAAATCACATAAAAAGAAACACCGCGCAAAAATCCGTGATCACGGATCACAGGCTGAATAACCATGAATTTGATTGGGATAACGTTGAGATCTTGGATGAGGAACCGTTTCTAAGAAAGAGACTTGTTTCAGAGATGCTGTTTATCAGGCGCCAGATAAATGGCCTAAACCGACAAGAAGACACAGAGTGTCTAAGTCAAGCATATATATCTGTTGTGACAAATATGCCTCAAATTTCTTGAAAGACAGTCTTCGTTTAGTTGTTATCGAATTCCTTTAGAGAGCCATAAATCATTTGTAACATTAATTTCCATACATTGTATGTTTGAGAGAGGGAGATAGAGAAAGGGGGGAAGCGAGAGGAAGGGGGGACAGGGATAGAGGGAGAGAGACGGAGGGGGGGAAAGGGAGAGAGAGGAAGAGAGAGAGAAGGAGAGAAATAAATTCCACACATTGTGTTGGACATTGACTTCGATAACAGGCTATGAGCCGTGGTAGGGCGCTTTATAAATAGCATCAAAACGAATATCTTCTTCACTCGTGCGTCGGGCGCGTCCGCGTACGGTCGTGTGAACGTGCGATGGATGAGTGTGTGAGTAAGAGTGAGCCCCTTTTCGGAAATTTCTCACTATACTCTTCATTAGAGTCCACTTTTGAGTACCTCATGACATATTATTTCACTTTGTCTATTTAATGGGATATCGATAGGGGGGCTCACGGCTTTTGCGCTGCGTGCGGTAGTATGTAGATTCCCCATCATAATTTATTGTATTAAATGTACTGAAGAAGGTCCAAAGAAAGGACCGAAACGTTTAGATTCAATAAATTTGTTATTCCAACAAGTTTGTTTTTAATATTTGCGTACCTACACCCTACGCGTGGCTCCACATAGCCTCCTTTTGAATTTGTAACTCCTCTTAAGAACTTATCCCCCCTCCACCGTCCATATTCAGGAAGTTCCATGACCCTCACACACATAAACACTATATATATATATTTATTATTTACTTATAGAAAAATTATTGTAATTATCAATCGGGACCTTAAAATTTAAACAATAACTTATTTCCCTCTCTGCCCCGATTGATGACCTCCGTACTAATGTATTACTCGCGACCCACACACACACACACTCACACTTCCATTAGCGAATAAGTCCGTTTATTATTATCATGTATAGATTTTATTTTTGTCGCAATATTAAAATAAATTTATAAAATTTTAACCTCAATGATTTCTATTAATTAACAAACCCGTTCCCACTCATTCCCGTAATCCAAGATTGCACAAGGTCCCATCCCGAGCAAAAGAGATTAGATTCTCTTGCCGAAAAGGGACCACCGAGCGAACGGTCCTTTAAAACGTGTAAAAGCGACCCTTGCGGTCGTTGACCTATTTGGGCCCAGACGTTCGTTCGGGTCGAACAGACGGATAGTCTGCCGTCGTTCGAAGATAAATTTAGTTACGTCCTTCCTTGAGTCTGGACGTAACACGACCATAAGTCTATTTATTGGCTACAGAGATTGTTTTTTACCTGAAATTATAACGCTTCCCCATTTCCCAGTGAGAAATGGTGGTCGGAATCGACGTCGATTCAATGTCGAATCGACGTCGATCCGATCAATCATTTCTTGCTGGGTTGTTAATATATATTAATACTTTAATTATGGAAAAGGATTTATCAATCTGTATAGTCAATCAAAATATAGGTAGTTGAACTCATATGAGTTTGATATTAATATTTACAAACGGGGGAGCGCTATAATTTCAAGTAAAAAAAAAGTTAAAGAGGCCGATCAAAAATGTAATTTTTAACTTTTTTTTTTTTTACATAAAATTATAGCGTTCACAGTTCGTTATTATTAATACTTTAATTGTGGAAAAGGATTTTTCAATCTGTATAGCCAATAGATAGATTTATGGTCGAATCCAACTTCGTGTTCTATCGGTAAGACAGACGTTGTCAGCATCCCCTTAAGTTCAAAAAACAGGTCAACGACTATAAATGTTGACTTTACTCTGTTTATACAAACGCTCACTCGGTGGTCCCCTTTTTGGTGAAGGAATTTAATCCTTTTTACACTGGACGGGACCTTGTGCGATTTTGAGAGGATGGAAGAGAGACAGAGGTTAATAAATGATTAATATATTATTTATTTAAAAATTAATATTCATTCGAAAAACAAAGACGAAAGTAATGATGCTTGTCGATTTGATTAAGTTGATTATAATTAAAATTTATTTAACAATGAACATTGAATTACATTACGTATATAATAATATACATATAAGATTTTGATAAAAATATATATATTTTACGACTCGTCTGTGAGATCAGTTACGTCGATCTCTGAAAATTCGTCCGGTTGGCAAGGGGAATTTGGAAGAGAATTGTCGATGATTATAAGGAGGGGGAAAGGAATTAAGAAAGGGAAAAGCGATCTTTAAGAGAGGGAGGGGGAGAGGGAATGCATAGTTGTTCGAGGGAATTTGGAAAGGAGTCATCAAGGAAAATGAGCGGGGGAGAAAGGGATCTGATGTCTTTAAGCTAGTAAAGTCGTGATTCCGCGTGATTATCTCTGCAACTTGAGCCAGAATCCTTTTTAGCTTCCTACTCTGCCAATGCTGGGCGCGTTTGATTGCGTTTCGGGCGGCACGATTCACTGAGAATTACGTATCGTTGAATTTCGCGGTTCGATTATATAATTTTATTTATCTCTTGAATCATGTATGTGCGCAAGAATAACTTTATTACTCACTGTCTTTTTTTTTTTTTTTTTTTTTTTTTTTTGAGAGCGGAGTACGAAGGAGAACAAGAGAGTGAACGATAGCGAGCCGTGGCTTGGTGGCGGGGCCTCAAAATCCAGACGATCTGCGGTGCAGGTAGGGCAGCAATCGGTGCACACTGGTTGATGTGGTTGAGAGAAAGAATTCCTGGCGTCAAGTTTCAGAATTTCGGAATCACTGACTCACTGACTAATTAGTTGTCTAACTCTTTCCTTTTGTACAACTTTTTGGTTAAAGTTTTTTAGTTAGTACGATTCTACATGGGTTTGTCATCGGAAGCGAAGTCTATAATTATATGACTCTATGGGTGCTTTCCAGCTATGTACATACACAGGCGACACTGTGTAACACAGTGTACGACTCGCTGCTTTCCAACTACGACACAAGTCGACACAAGCGTACACAACTAAAATGCTATGTACGACTGTGTCGTCGCTCCATAGCTACCAACATTTTTACATTTGTTACCATTGTTTTATTTTCTATGGATTGGTATCCGTAGGTGATCTCTGTATATATACTTAGCAGACAAATTTAAGGGTCGGCAGGAGACACGATGGAGACCTCTCGCGGAGAGCCGTGAATTACGGATTCGTAATTTTCTTATAAAAATTAAAATAAAGAATAAATCGCATTTTAATTATGATATTCGTAATCCGTAGCATCGTCTTTCTATGGCTACAACGTTATTTTTTTGGAAAAATGGACAAAATAAAAATTCGATAATAGACAAGCAACGTAACAGCTAACTACGGATCAGGTGTAGTTGCACCTGAATTCATATTGTATTTATTATTAAATTTTTAAAAGTCAAATTGTTAAATTTTACGTTGTACGCATAATTATAACAATATAAAGAATACGTCAAAACAAATTTCATGAAGAAACATTAATTTTTTGAAGCATAAAACGAAAAGTACGAAATGACTAGGTTTGTATCTAAGGTGCAGCTAACAGCTGAATCTGGGGAATATTCCGTGGTAGCACACTGACCGTGTGACAAGGAGAGAAGATTGCGTCATCTTTGTCTCTCTTGCACCGTATATATATAATGTCCGTGTAAGCACACAACACCGAATATTCGTGTGTTATCCTTGTCTCTCAACACGAGCGAAATACATAAATTATATAAATGAATAAACTCTCTCTAAATGATTGAATTTCAGAAACAACGAAAAAATAATTGAAAATAACATATATAAATTACATTTATTTTTAATTATATATATATTTTTTTTTATTTGTAATAATTACTATGTTACTTTTTTCTAATATAAATAATAATATATTTTTTAAAAGAAAGAAATTTTATTATAGAAATTTAATATAGAAAATATATACTAAATATATATCAAAATATTTATAAAATAAAGTATCTAGTTCAAATATTTATATATAAATTATTTATTATTTATTTTACATTTTATGTATGTGTATGTGTATGTGTAATGTATATGTATAAATGCGTGTATGAAATAAATATAAAATAAAATAATTAATATTAAATATTAAATATTATGCACACAAACATAATAGCAATAACATAAATTTAAATTTTTATTAACTTCAAATTATAGAGTAGAATAGAAATTAATAAAACAGATATTTAAATGATGCATGTTTATATATACATTGCTATTGTTTTCTGTACATTGTATACATATTATTATACAGGGTGTCCCATGACTGAAGGTCCATACTTTAAGGGCGTGTTGCTGATGCCATTTAGAGTAAAAAAAGTCTAATAAACATATGTCCGCAAATGCTTCCTAACAGAAATATAAGTATTGAAAGTTGAATATTCAAAAAAAGAAAGACATTTAGAAAAGAAAAGAAAGACATTTAATTTAATTTGTTCATTTACAAATTCTGTTCAAAATTACATCCTGCAGATTGAATACAAAGTCTTGCCCTGCGTAAAAGTGATCTAACAGCTTGCTCCATCATTCCAGAAGAATTTCTGATTTGTGTTGCCGCATCCATAATTCTGTTAATAAGTTCATCCCTATTGTGAAATTGTTTCGCATAAACCATCGACTTCATATGCCCCCAAAGAAAGTAGTCCAGGGGTGTTAGGTCTGGTGACCCAGGTAGCAAAAGGAGAACACACAACCTGTACATAAATAATATTTGACAATTCTTCACGCATAGTAAATTAAATGAAGAAGCTACCTGTTTCTTCGCTACATTTGTGTTCTACTAAATTATTTCAATTCTTGCACGATAAATTCATCAACAATTTCCTGCCGAAAGCATTCTACATGTATCCTACTGTATATAACTTTTCGAAGTTTCTATATTCTTACTTCAGTTAGAAATATACTAATCCGATAGTGTATGTGTATTATTCCTAATATTTGGAGAGCATACTAAAAATTGGCTACAATTTCATTAATATGAAGTAACAGTATCGAAATAATGTAGCACTGTCATAGTGACTACTTGTTGATGGCATTTACCTGATTATATTTAATTTCATGCATACGCGCTTTACGGGAAAATAAGATTTTATTACAATATCATCCTACTGTTGTAGTTCAACGATGAAACATTTTAATTACTATATACTGATGGAATGTATCCAATTATTATAGATCTACACGCATTTAGGTAATGTGTGTTCATCTCTAGCATATAGGATTTTATCATATTATCATGCTACCGTTGTTAACTGATTTTGTCCTATACATATTCTATTATGTATTATCATTCTTTGTTTTAATATTTCTTTGTTTTTATCTGTGAGTGGAAAGAAAGCTAAGTTTCAGTATCTTCTCAGTAGCATCGTAGAAAGTATCGCAGAGGTTATCTATAAGATTTTATTAAATTAAAAATAATCACACATAAATATTATTTGAGCACCAAGAATCGCTATGACTGTCTATGGCCTTTTCTCGATTTAATTTGTTTATACATATCGCAGTCTTGTCGTAATTATTGTTTATTAAATAAGATACAGTTGTTTTCCTATTCATCTTATTTATTCCGAGAGACTACTTTTATTTGCACTTTTAATGCATTTTTTACAAATAAGTGACTATTTAGGTCAATTATATACAATTTATATTCAATTTATATATAATGAATATAATTTAATAATAATAAATATAAAATTTTACGGAGATTTATAAAGGACTGTTAATATAGTGTATAGACAGATAGAAATGTGAGGTACATTCAATGAATTGTAGTGCAATATAAGCTGGCATAAAATACAAATTATTTTCAATATACAGTAGTGCGATAGAAGCTGGCATGAAATACAGATTACTTTCGATCTACTGTAGTGCGATAGAAGTGGAAGTGAAATACCAATTACTTATGATCTACTGTAGTTTGAAGGAAGCATAGATGAAATACTACCTACTTTTGGTCTACTGTAAAGCGATAGAAGCGGGAGCGATAAAGTACAGCCGATTTCGATCTACTGTAGCGTAGTATATGCTGTCACAAAATGTACGTCACGCTCAATCTACTATGAGGCAATACAATTAAAAAAGCGTGTTCGGATACAATTCAGATATTGTATGAACTAACAAGCTTCCTCATCGAGAATAACATTTACCCTTCCATTATTGATTACGACTTGCTAGCATTGAGGAACGTAGGGAGAGCGCTTATAGCTGCTTTTTAGTTTGTGGAATTTAGAATGCTACAACTGATCTACAGTGCTACTTGGGTGACCTGGGAGGCCAAGAAACTGGACCACCTCTTCCGATCCAACGGTCATGATACGAATTATTATACAGACCGACAGAAAATGTAAACAATACCAGGCTGATAAAAATGTAAATAATAACAGACTAATAGAAAATGTTTCACATATTCATATCAACTTTCAATGCTTGTATTTCTGTTAGGAAGCATTTGCGGACATATGTTTATTAGACTTTTTTTACTCTAAATGGCATCAGCAATACGCCCTTAAAGTATGGACCTTCAGTCATGGGACACTGTATATCTTTATCCCATAAGATGAGTAATCGCACTGCATTAAAAAATTTATGGAAAAGATCTTAAAAATACAATCAAATATATAATTAATAAATTAAATGTTTCATTGTGTGTTCTCTCATTGGAAGAAATTGCACATATATACTTTTATTAACATTTTTTATAAGAAATCTATTATATTTTTATATTTATATTATTACATTTTTACTATATTTTATATTATATATTTATATATTACGATTTTCAGGATAAAAATATGTAACAATATGTTGTAGCGCTTCTGTTGTTGTGTTTCCAACAAACGCAAAAAATTTTAATTTTATTATAATTAATTGATATTTTATTAATATTATATAATTCTCACATTGTTTTTCTTTCAGATTTTAAAATAAATAATTTTTTTATTATAATTATATTTCTATGTACGCAGCATAGAGTTGCTTATTGTTGCAGATAGATTTGGATGTAACATGTCTGAAGGGCGGATCACTAAATGGAAAGGCGTGGACCGTTGAATCAACGCCATTATATTGCAGCAGCTATGCACAGTGGGGGTTTTAGAAAGAATCTCACACTACCCCGGAAAACCGGGGTACCTTTTGAAGGTTTCCCTCACTTAAAAAAAAAAAAAACGCTATACATTTGCTTATTATAAGTACTTGCTATACATTTGTTTATTGTAAGTACTGATAATTTAAAAGCATAAATATGAAAATATTATATGCAAACAATGCACAAAAGATGTTCAGTCTGTGCCATATTAAAAGCTCAAGCTTCAATCAATAACTATATAATAATCCAATGAATATAATATAATCAACAATTATTTTTATATAATAGTATATTTGAATATATGAAAATATTAAACAATATTTTTTGGAAAATAATATTTTTTATTCTTTTTCAATTAATTATCTTTAAAAAAATATTTTTTAATATTTTTATATATTCAAATATACTATTATTATATAAAAATAATTGTTGATTATTATATTCATTGGATTATTATAGTTATTGATTGGATAATGTTAAACAAGAAAATATTCGTTCTCTCCTTTTGTCTCTTTATCGCGTTGACGATACATATAATATAAAGTATCGATGAAAAAGTATAAAAGTGAAAAAGAGCAATGAATTGCCAAGCCTAATAAGCGCCCGTGTCTTATATGCTGTATATTAATTTACTTTGCGAATTATTATTTTAATATTATTTATTATTTTACAATTTCGAAATATATATATAAAATTTTGATACTATTTGTATATATATACGCACATATGTGCATAAGCATATATAAAATTTACAAAACGTGGGTGCTTATTAGCCTTGCTACGTTACTACCTTCTGCTACGGAAGGCCAGAAAGCATTTTCAGGCCGTATCTCGCGTGTAGCATCGGCACGGTAGAGGAACAAGGATAACGCGATTGTCGATTCTTGTCTCTCTTACGGTGCATCCGCGTGAGCAATGCAATAGTGTTTGTACGTGTACGGACATACACCACTACATAAAGTCTGGGAATTAGTTTCTCAGCGTGGCAACACTGAAACCGGAGTTTCGCGTTGTCACCGCGCGAGGTCTCCAACATCAATTCGGAGTTTGCCTGGGTCTCCTGCCGACCCTTAATATTTCTTATTTTTATTTATTATGCAATCGTTAAAAAATTGTTTGGGCAAGTTTAGGAATATAGTCTCATATAGTTAGCAGATATAATTAAAAATATTTTAATATTGCATTGTTGAAAATTTATTTGGGCAAGTTTATAAATATATACTACGTTTACGCGAGTGTTACTTCTGTAGTAACTTACTCAAATTATCGTAACTTGTATTTGAGTAAGTTACTACAGAAGTAACACTCGCGTAAATGTAGTAATAGTCTCATAGTTTAAGAAATAATTATTTTATTTATAATTAAGAAAATTAATTAAGCATATAGTTAGCAGACATAATTAACAAACTTTTAATATTGCAATCATTAAAAACTTATTTAGGCAAGTTTAGGAATATAGTCTTATAGTTTAAAAAATAATTATTTTATTTATAATTAATAAAAATTAATTAAGCATATAGTTAGGAGGCATATATAATTTAAAAAAAATTAATATTGCAATCGTTGAAAAATTGTTTAAGCAAGTTTAGGAATATAGTCTCATGTTATATAATTTAAGAAATAATTATTTTATTTATAATTAATGAAAATTAATAGACCATATAGTTAGGAGATATATAGTTAAAAGTTCTTAAATTGAATGGATGCTTACGCGCGTTTTTTTCTTTTAATCGCTCTTTGCACGAAACTAATTATGTAATTTGAATAATTATAGAAAAAAACTTAATTTTATTAATTTTTTATAACAATTTAATTTACATAATTTTATCAGTTTTTTTTAGTCTCTCTTCTATATATCTGATAAATAAATTTATTCATAAAAAAATTTTGTTACAAAATATATATTTTTACAGCGAAAATATCTACTGCGATTTTTAATTATTACAAATTGTTAAACATAATTGTACATATACATCGGTAAATTTAGTGACAAATATTGTAAAGTACTCTGGTGGTGAAATGAAATAGCTAAATAGCATTCCAGCTACAAGGCGACACTGTGTAACACTGTGTAACACAGTGTCACACTGTGTTCCGTAGCTGGAAAGCACCCTATATAGGTTTCCAACTTTAATTTTTCACTGCGCGCGTGACTTAGCGCTATTTTTTACCATTTTTAGAACTTTGTAACGCGCAAAATTAACATTCATCAAAAGGTAGCAATAGGGTGAAGCTCTATATACGCCATATACTTCAAATAATTTGTCCAAAAAAACAAACAATAAATTTTGTATTCGCATTTAAGTATTGTAAAATTCTTTAAGACCTTGCGAAAAACTTTCGTATCTCTACTAATATATGTCATCGCTGATCCATTAGAATGCGTCAAAAATAAAAAAACGCTCGTCATAACCAATGATGGATAAGAATACATTTAAAATGTATCTCGATACAGATACAGATACATGTGAAAAAATGTATCTAGATACATATACAGATGCACAAATTAAAATGTATATAGATATATAGATACTCAGATACTTTAACAGTATTTCAGGTACATGTAAGATACTTTTAAATTATATTTTATCATAATAATGGTATACACAAAATATACTGAATAAATCTTATATTTATTAATATTATTTTTGTTTACATTACGATTTTATTCGTTCGTCTTAACACATAAAAAATGCTTCAAAGATATCGTCACTCAAACTATTTCGCCGTGATACCAAAATTTAATCATCAATGCTAAATAATCGCTCAACCGGTGTTAATGATGATATAATTGTGTTGAACTATAAAAACAAATGTTTTATAGGTATGAGGAAAACGTGCTATACATTTATACGATATCTTTTTGCTTGTTTGACAAATAAGAGAGAACTTCCATGCCGACAGCATTGTCAGCTGTTTCTACTTGTAGTCTTGATTTTTTAAAATTCAAAGAATTGGGTAATTCAAAGAAATATGTGAAAAAAGCAATTCAGATACTATGTTTTGTATTTACATACAAATACAGATACTTTAATTCGAATATATCTCAGATACAGGCTCAGATACACAAAATGCATCTGGATACCACCCAATACTGGTTATAATATGTGGAACATCAAAATATATTGCTTTTTCCGCTATTTACTCTTACCTGAATCATGTTCACAAGTCGTGGTGCGACGATATTTGGAACTTAAATAATTTGTAATTTATCGTGCGTATGTAGAAGTTTGTTTATTCGACTGTAATTGTCGAAACATATATGGATTTTTGTCAATGTCGACTTTTCTATTGTAAGTATATGTGTATGGCAACATTATTATAAGATTATTAATTTGTTTTTGATTTGTAAGAAAACACACTTAAATCACGAAAATATTTAATTTCCTAAAACGAACTAAAGAACGGCATTACTAACTGGTTCAAGACACAGGCGGCAGACTTTTATGACAATGGAATTAGGAAGCTGTTGAAACAATATAAAAAATGCGTGAAAGTCAATGGTAATTATGTGGAAAAATAAAGTAAGCTTGTAGAAGTTTTTTGTCTATAATAAATTATTTTTATATGTTAAGATCACGGTCGTATATACAGGTCTGGGCACTCGTCTATTTTCCGGCTACCAAATTGATGCGCTTAGTAAAATGGAAGTTGCGGAAACATGCCGCAAAATCGTGGTGCGCTACTATCGAGGGCGCAAGCTGTGTGACAGAGAGCGAGATACAGCGTATAGCTGTCACGCTTTAGCTCGCGCACCGTGATGCCGACTCATCACTAGCGACATGCGGCGAAACGGGTCAACATCCATTTTACTAAGAGCTAAGAGCATCACGTTTCTGAGCCGAGTGCCCAGACCTGTATATACGACCGTGATCTTAACATATAAAAATAATTTATTATAGACAAAAAACTTCTACAAGCTTACTTTATTTTTCCACATAATTACCATTGACTTTCACGCATTTTTTATATTGTTTGATGTGGTTAAGATCTTCTTTTTATTTCAAAACGGACCTTACTTTAAAAATACGCCTCGTATATCCACGTATTATCATCCATGTTTGTCATAAGTTGGGTTGTGCGACTATTTAAAATTATTTGTAAAAGAATAATTTATGAGTTTACATATCAAGAGTATTCGAGTTATTCGGTATTTAATTCGAATCAAATTTCACTTGACTTTTATTTTGAAAGTATCCGCACATCCCTAAGCGTTCATGTCTTTTAAGATGACTCTTACGCTTGTAGCTCTTGCCGCATTGACACAAATACGGTTTTTCCTCGGAGTGCACAATTTTATGAGAGTTTAAGTTTGATAACGTGTTGAAACGCTTGCCGCATATGTTGCAATTATAATTTTTTTCGCCCGTGTGCTTTGTCAAGTGTGACTGCAAATTACATTTTTGCAGAAATCTCTTGGGGCAATAGACACACTCGGGAGCGTTTCATTTGACCACGTTGTTATTGACCACAGATACTTTTGACCACGTTGTTATTGACCACAGATACTTTTGACCACGTTGCAATTGACCACGTTGCGATTGACCACGCGTCCATTTGACCACGTTGCGATTGACCACGCGTCCTTATTACTCCACCATAACTTTAATGATTTAAGGCGACAAACGTTTGCACACACACATACACATACACACATACGGGGGGGGGTCATTTCTACGGGTGCAGAAGGGGGGCCGAAGGCCCCCCTTGTACCCCCATAGGCACCATACTATCGGGGTGGTGGGTGCGGGAGGGGGGGCCGAAGGCCCCCCTTACACCACCCGTGTGTGTGTGTGTGTGTGTGTGTGCACATACGTTTCCCGCCTTAAATGATTAAAGGTCAAGTGGTGGTCAAATGCATCGCGTGGTCTATCGCAACGTGGTCAATCGCGACGTGGTCAAATGCGACGTGGTCAAATGCGATGTGGTCAAATGTGACGCGTGGTCAATCGCGACGTGGTCAAATGCGACGTGGTCAAATGCGACGTTGTCAAATGCGACGCGTGGTCAATCGCAACATGGTCAATCGCGACGTGGTCAAATGCGACGTGGTCAAATGTGACGCGTGGTCAATCGCAACGTGGTCAATCGCGACGTGGTCAAATGCGACGTGGTCAAATGCGACGCGTGGTCAATCGCGCGTGGTCAATCGTAACGTGGTCAAAAGCAACGTAGTCAAATGCAACGTGGTCAATAGTAACGTGGTCAATCGCGACGTGGTCAAATGCGACGCGTGGTCAAACGCAACGTGGTCAAATGCAACGCGTGGTCAATCGCAACGTGGTCAATAGCAACGTGGTCAATCGCAACGTGGTCGAAAGTATCTGTGGTCAATAACAACGTGGTCAAAAGACTCCCACTCGACACACTCATATTTGAAATCGCCTGTATGAGTCTTGATGCGATAGTTTAAACTCTGTTTAAAGTGAAATGACTTGTCGCACATGTTATACAATATACAAGTACGGGCATTCGCACCGATATGTTTACGCCAATTTTCCATGTTGACCCTCTCAGTGAAGCTTTTGCACATGTAAACATGATTCTTCTCACCGTTGTGGATTTGATACAGATGATGATTCACCCCGTTATTCGAACTGAATTGTTTAGATTCCTTTCTTTTTTTCGTGCAATTCGCGTTCGTCTGTCTAAAAGAACCTTCATCCTCCGTATTTTCAACTTTCTCTCCTCCGTATTCTCAGCTTGTCATTTTTTGATCCTTCTTTATCATTGATCGATGCAATCTTTTCGGATATGAACTGTTTGACATTTTCTTCTAGATAAGCATTAGATTTTGTTATTTTATTGATTTTTCGGCGAACACAAAATTAGATTTATAATGAAAAACCGATGATGTGTTCCGTAAAGATTATTCATGAATGCCGCTGAGACGTTAGAAATTCAGGGTTTATATATCTGCCGAAATAAAGAGAAGTGTCGTGTGCAACTTCCCTTTAGTGGGGGTTTCTACGAAACGCTTATTAAGAGAACAGATGTTCCATAAGGTGTCGGATATTGATTTCCTAGAGCTAGATAATTCGGATAGACGACGCGCTGAGACGAAAGATATAACTGTTGAAATTGGCAATCACACTAGATTACAAATTACTGAGGCGCCCTCTGAACTGTGATTTTGTTTTCTCTCTTGATATATATTTTGTTCTGTTCTTACTTACTTGTTTTTCACGGGCCTCACAATGAAGTCTTACCTCTCTAACGTTAGTAATAAAATTCTATACTACAATAAATGATACGTTTTTTAATACCGTCTCTGCATCTAAAGTACGTGAATTCCGGTCTGCGTGAAACATTCAACAGGTTATGGGCCCAGTGCAATTTTCATGTGCATAAAAAGTGTTCTCAATTCGACACGGCAGAATGGCTGAAGTAACAAAACCATCTATAGCAAAATTAAACGGACTAAATTATTTCATATGGAAGTACAGAATGGAAATGTTACTCATGAAAGAAAAGCTGTGGAGTGTAGTGAATGAGGACAAACCAGAGGCAACAGCGAATGGAGGAAATGCAGAACAATGTGGCAACAGCGGGACGATCAAGCACGCGGATGGATTGGACTTTTGGTCGAAGACAGTCAATTATGCCACATAAGGAACTCAAAGAGGCGTGGGGTGCACTCAAGGCACATCACGAAAAGGACACGCTGAGTAATAAAGTGACTCTGATTAGGCGTATTTGTTGTTGCAAAATGGAAGAAAGTGGCAATATGGACAATCATTTGACAAATTTAACAGATCTGTTTAAAAAATTAACTGACCTTGGCGAAGAACTCTCAAATAGTTGGACAGTAGGAATGATTTTAAGTAGCCTACCACGAAGCTATGACACGTTGGTCACGGCGCTCGAAACAAGGCCGGAGGCAGACCTAACATTAAGCTTGGTGCAGTCGAAGTTACTCGCAGAATACAATCGTCGAAAGGAGGCGAACAACAACAACGACAATGGCGATGAAGTGATATTAAAGACAACGGACAAAAGGGCGACATGTTTCTTCTGCAAGAAAAACGGGCATATGAAACGCGACTGCATGAAATATAAAGCTTGGAAGGAAAAACAAGATAAAGGAAACAAGATGTCGAAAACGGAAGGAAATAAAACATCTAAACCGGAAAAGCTCAATAAAGTGGAACAGAATCAGGACTTTTTATTCATGGTTACGGCAGACATACAGGTTGGGTCATAGACTCGGGCGCCACATGCCATATAGCGAGTGATGAACGATACTTTGTATCGCTTGATCGGACAGTGCACGATAATCTCAATGTGGCAAACGGTGAAAAGGTGATCGTGAAAGGAAAAGGAACATGCATGATTCGATTCGTAAATAATGATGGCGATGGCGGGCGAAAGTCTCGGAAGTGATGTATGCTCCGGGCATTAACGGAAACCTATTGTCGGTAAAGAAACTTCTGGACAAAGGTTATACAGTAAATTTCATTCCGGGCGCATGCGAAATTTTATACCGTGACAAGAAAATCGGAATTGCAGACGAACATTTGAACTTATACAGATTACGTGAACCCATTGAAGCATACGCGATCAATGAACACAAATCAAAGTGCATTCATCATTGGCATCGAGTTTTTGGACATCGTGATCCAGAAGCAGTAAAATTAATGTGTTTAAAACGGCTGACTAACGACATGGCGATCGAAAACTGTGACATTAAGACATTTCGTGAGGTATGTGCTCAAGGAAAATTAACGCGCATACCATTCCCGAAACAATCATCGAGCAAATCGACTGCGCCACTGGACCTCGTCCATACAGATGTTTGTGGACCCATGCAGACAATTTCACCGAGTGGAATGCGCTACGTGCTCACATTCATTGACGACTTCACCAGGTACACTGAAATTTATTTAATTAAACAAAAGTCAGAGGTCGAAATCAAACTAAAGGAGTACGTAGAAATGGTAAAGACTAAGTTTGGGCGCAAACCTAAAGTAATTAGATCAGATCGAGGAGGAGAGTACATCGGGAAGCGAGTCATCAGGGTGCTGAAAGATGAAGGAATCCGAATGCAGTATACAGCACCGTATACACCATAACAAAATGGTGTTGCGGAAAGGAAAAATCGCACACTCATCGAGATGGCGTGATGTATGCTTCTTGAGGCCAAACTACCTCACAAATTTTGGGCAGAGGCGGTGAACACAGCCAATTATCTCCAAAATCGTTCACCTTCCAGGGCAGTCGACAGAACACCATACGAACTGTGGTTCGGAAACAAACCAGATACGAAACATCTTGCGATTTTTGGAATTAAATGTTTTGCTCATATACCATCAGGAAAGCGACGTAAACTGGACAACGTGGCGGCGCCAATGATCTTCGTTGGCTATGATGAGCACTCCAAGGCATACAGGTGTTACGATCCATTTAAAGAAAAACTGATCATAAGTCGGGATGTACGTTTTACCAATAAAATATATTCTGAATCTAAACTCGACATCGATTCAACTGAAAAACAAGAAACTCCAGCAGGCGTAGATGTCGATCTAAGTCAGCAAGATCCAGAATCAGCGGTCGTTCAAAAGGAGTGGAACGACATTCAGGAACAGGACGGCAATTCAGAATACGAATCGGCAGACGAACAATTGAACGACGAGGAAAACGAAGCGGAGCAACAACGAGAGAAACGTGTCTCACAGCGCATAAACAAGGGCATCCCACCTCGTCGGCTTATTGATGAAATCAATACAGTAATCAATCAATTAGCAGAGCCAAAGACGCTAGCCGAGGTTATAACTAGCGAACAGAAGAACGAATGGATCAAGGCCAGTGAGATGGACTCATTAATTAAAAATCGGACCTGAGAGCTGTGCGAACTACCAAACGACCGAAAATCAATCGGTTGCAAGTGGGTCTTCAAATTGAAGACAAATTCGGATGGAAGCATTAAATGTTTAAAGCAAGACTAGTTGCCCAGGGCTTTCTACAAAAATACGGCACAGATTATGATCAGGTATTTGCCCCTGTGGTGAAGCAATCGACATTCCGAATTCTCTTGTCAATTGCAGGCAAACAAGCAATGGCGATACGACACTTTGATGCGAAAACTGCCTTTCTCAATGGAAAGGTAAAGGAAAAGATCTATATGAAGCAGCCACCGGGATATGAGCGAGAAGACAAACAGGAACTTGTATGCTTGCTCAAGAAAAGCATATATGGACTCAGGCAGGCAGCAAGATCATGGAATGAGGCAATTCATGGAGCATTGATAAATGACGGATTCATCCAAAGCAATGCAGACCCGTGCATGTATATAGCTAAGCGGAGTGGTAAATGATGCTTTGTACTCATTTACGTAGATGATTTGGTCATTGCAAGCAAGGCACATCAAGCGATCGAATCAGTCAAAGAGGCACTATTTTCAAAGTTTGAGATGCAAGATCTTGGAGAGATTCGATACTATTTAGGATTGGAGATCGATAAGAATCCGGATAGTTATTACTGTATCTGCCAGAAAAACTACATACATCAAATAGCATCGGAGTTCGGATTGAATGAGGCGAAGGGATCAAATGTACCTATTGATCCAAGCTACGATAAATCAAAGGAGGAGACGGAGGTTTTGCTAAACAATTCAATCTATCAACGTCTAATTGGATGTCTACTCTACATTTCAGTATGTACTCGACCAGATATATCAGCGAGTGTGTCAATCCTGGCACAAAAGGTCAGTAGACCGACTCAACGCGACTGGAACGAGTTGAAGCGAGTTATGAAGTATCTAATCGGCACTTCAAAATTGAAACTAACTTTGGGGAGAGCAGCAAACGAAGAGTTTATTATTGGATACGCTGATGCAAATTGGGCTGAAAATAAAACAGACCGGAAATCAAACAGTGGATACGTGTTTCTGGTTAACGGCGGAGTCGTAAGCTGGACATGTCGAAAGCAGACGTGTGTAGCTCTATCAACAACGGAAGCAGAATTCATTGCTTTATTTAACTTGTCAAGAGGTTTTATGGCTACATCGAATTCTCGAAGACATGAAGCATCCAGTTGGAGGAGCAATCACTATCTATGAGAATAATCAAAGCTGCCTCAAACTTATTGAAGAAGAAAAATTGTCAAACCGCACTAAGCACATAGATACCAAGTATCATTTTGTAAAGGACTACATCGACAAAGGGAGTGTTCAATGCAAATACTACTCTACGGAAGACATGTTGGCAGATCTACTTACCAAACCTTTGCCAGCATATCGAGTTAAGAAGCTACGAGAAGGTTGTGGTCTTGTGTGATTGAGGAGGAGTGTTGAAATTGGCAATCACACTAGATTACAAATTACTGAGGCGCCCTCTGAACTGTGATTTTGTTTTCTCTCTAGATATATATTTTGTTCTGTTCTTACTTACTTGTTTTTCACGGGCCTCACAGTGAAGTCTTACCTCTCTAACGTTAGTAATGAAATTCTATACTACAATAAATGGTACGTTTTTTAATACCGTCTCTGCATCTAAAGTACGTGAATTCCGGTCTGCGCGAAACATTCAACAATAACTTCTAGGAATCGCTATAAAATAATTCCATCCGGCTTGCGGTACAGGTGGTAGCCTACTCAGCTTAAAATCGCATACAGGTGAAAAGTCATTACAACACACGAACACATTCAAACATGTATATATTCCAACAGATTCGTTTACCTCGACAATGTATTTCCTTGGGATGCCCTTCCTTTTTTTCGTGTCATTCGCTCTTGTCTGATGTCTAAAAGAACCTACATCCTTTGTATTTTCGGTTTTAGCTGTTTGTCACTTTTTGATTTTGCCGACGAAAGCATTTTGGAAAATGTATTTATGTAAGACGTGAAGGTTTAATTGATTGATCGTTATCAATATTATGCAAGAGATACGACTTTTCTAGATCTTCGTAATGAATTTAATTCTCAGTTTGGATCGAACTGATTTTATTATTTTGCTTTCCGACGAGTATCTTGTAACTTTTGTCCAGAATAATTATGGTCAATTGTCCAATCGTGCGTAATCTAATTTTTAATCCAAAAAATAAGAAATAATCATATGTTTATTATCGCACAATTTATATTTTGTATCATAAAATCTTCATTACATTAGTGTTTAATCTATGCGCGGCGGTCCATCAATTTTTATTAAATAAAGAATCTATGAAAAACTGTACTTAAAATAAGATTATGTTGTTTAAGGGAATGCTGACCCTTATCGACAGAGCAATATTTTTCTGCATCCTTTTCTTTTTATTGCTTGAATAGAATAATAAATGCTTTTCCATGATTAAAGTACATATAAAAACAAAGTCGGAATCTTTCAAATTTATGTAAAACATAAAACAAAATTGTTTAACTAAAAAAATTTTTTGGGTTTTTTTTTTACATAAAATCGAGAGGTTCCAACTTTGTTTTTATATGTACTTTAATCGTGGAAAAATATTTATTATTCTATTCAACCAATAAAGAGAAAAGGGTGCAGAAAAATATTGTTCTGTCAGTAAGACAGGATGAGGTCAGCATCCCCTTAAGACAAAACTTTATCTTTTCGAGAGATTTAATTCTTTGTTTACTTTTTATTATTTGATAAGTATTTGATACGTAAATATATAATAAATTTTTTGTGAATAATATTTATATATTACATAAAAAATAATTTAATAAATATAAATTAAGAATTAAATAGGCTATAAGAGCCGTGCGCGGATTTCGGTGTGTTGATTCCACGAAATTTAATTTTTTCGTTGGAATGAAATACTTGTGCACGGGGCACGAATAGCTTAGAGGTAAGAGCAGTCGCCCGGCAAGCGAAAGACTCGGGTTCGATTCCCGATTTAGCGACTTTCGGACCAATATTTTTCTCGCCTACATTTCTTTAGGGGGGTCAGAGGGGATCATCGGAATCTAAAAGGTCGAATCGAGATTATTCCGAAAAAAGTCTTGGCAGCATACCAATTAAAAATTCGTGCCCCGTGCACAAGTATTTCATTCCAACGAAAAAATTAAATTTCGTTGGAATCAACGCACCGAAATCTGCGCACGGCTCTTATAGCCTATTTAATTCTTAATTTATATTTAATATAAAAGAACCTTTAACAATTCTTAGTGTTTAAATTAATAAAATTATGTCTTAATTACATTGTTAGAGCAATTATATTGTAAAAACAGATTTTTTATTAATTAAGAGAAAATGATCTTATGATACAATGAATATAAATTACTTATTTATAATTCAATTTGTAAAATGAAAGTAATGTATAATTAAACAAACAATATATAAAACAAATCTATTATTTTCTTTCTTGAACAACGACATGTATTATAATCACTGAAATCCATATTTTCAATAGAAATTCACTTGTTGCATTTCACATAAAACTGCTAGATATACTTCTGTTCGAATTTCAGTTAAAATAAATTTGATTTAATAATCGAACGAGCGAGATTCTCGTTTGTGCCTCGGTCTCGTCGCGGGTCGCTATTTACTTTTTTTTTGGTGTTTTCGATCTCGCGACTCAGTGCCTCACATTCCTTTCTTCGCTTTTTCAAATCCCACGCTATTCGACGAGCCGATCGTTCGACCAAGCTTTGAGCCAATCAAATCGATTTCTTGCTTTCCAAATTCTCTTTGTATTCTCGGTCGTGAATATTCGAGTCAGTCTTGCGCCCGCTACCGCCAGCCAAGCACTTGCTTTTCGCACTCGGCTAAGAATCTGCGATTCTCTCAAAATCTCTCCGTCGGATTCTGTCCTGATTCTTGTGGAACGGAATTCGCTAGATTGTGCCGTTGATTAATTGAACGATTGTGAAAGTAACTCCACTGCATGAGAGAATTGGCTTTGTGACTCTAAAAGAAGTAATACAACTCTTTATTTTTTGTGAACTCATATGATTCAAGATATTTTTTTGATTTTGTACTTTGTGTTTATGACTGTTTATAAAGTGCCTGTTAATTTGAATGACTGAACTACTTATTTTCTCTATTGCGATCCTACTGTTCTTTAGTGATTCTGCGGAATCACGCCACATCCCCTCATTGCTCAGCGCTGGGCGATTCAACAGTCATATCGATCGCGATCAAGATCAAAATATCGCGACAGAAACAACTTCAAAACAATTGAACTTTTAAGATATAAGCAGAAATGTCTTTAATCTATTTGTTTGGTAGTATTTTTCTCTGATAATTTTGAAATAATTTTTAATATTTATTTACTGTTTTTTTTCGATAGTTTTTTAGTAGTATTATTTAACAAATTTTTCAGTAAAATTTGATGTCAATTTTCAAAATTACAAAATATTACACAGAATGTTGTCATTTCAAGTGATTATTCTATGTACTTTTTTCTTGATATCATCTAATCAAAGCTTATTATTCATTTTTTTTGTTATTATTAATATTGTCAAAAAGTCTAAATGATGTTTCTATTTTGAAAATAATGACAAAATTATATCCAATCTAAATAATTTCCGCATAAATATTTTACCTTTTTTCGCAGGGCTTTCCTCAATCCATATTTTATTTGTACGTAAATGTTGGTTTTTTTCTTTTTATTTCTAGCTCTTGATTTTTTAATATCATTTTTACTCAACAAGATTTTATTCAAACGTTTTCCGATTTTGCCCTTCTGAATCAGGAATTCACACAGGTACGTATTGTTAAAAGAAAATTATGATAATCTTTTTGTAATTCCTATTAACGTTTTACTTTGATACGACATTACAGCGTGTATAGTCGCCATGAATTTTGAACGAATTTAACGATCTGTTACATGTACAACATTCTATGTCTTGTCCGGACTTATCGGCAAATAAACATCAAATACTGTTTATGTTTATGTGTATATGTTTTTATGAGAGTTACTTCGCGGCGGCCAGATGTGGCAGTTCATGATTGAGTCTCTTATGATTAATTAACAATAATTCTCTTTTCTATCAGAAATGAAATACTGCAAACGGTTACAATGCCAAATTTCTAGGCAGGATAAATCAGATAGTATCGTTTTAATTCATACTTAATACAGAAACGACAGCTGCAGACGTTACAAGCGTACGATTCCTAGATCTTACCTAATTCTATACTGAATCGCACTTTCGAAGATATAATTTTTTTTCCAAAGCTATCGTGTCTGATTTTTATTCCATCCCAATTTTCGCGTTATTCGTATGACGCTTCAATGTGCAGTTTGTTTTTGAAAGATCCCTTCAGAGCACTCGAGCATTGCAGATGTTTTTTTTAAATCTTCCGACAACAATAAATAATTATTTGAAATACAAATTGCAGAAAATCTGAACGTCAATTTTGAACAGTAACTGGAGCAATATTGCAACGTGTACAATCAACATATTACTCCTCGGACTTAAAGACATTAAGCTTAAGTATTAGCAATAAAGTGACATATACGCGATAAAGTTGCATATACGCTTTCCAGATACTTTGAAAAACACACAATAAATTTCGCATTCACTTTTACGTATTGGAAAAATCTTTGTACACTCACTCCAAAAAAAAGCGGTACACTTAAAATTTGGGAAAAAATTATCAAATTTCAAATGACAATAACTTCGCAAATAATAAAAATAGAAAGGTTTATAAAAAACGAAAATGAAGCTTGGAATCTCTACTTTAAGATTCTATTTATTTTAATATTGCGAGATAAATTTATTGAAAATGGCGAATGACAGAACGAGAACATGCAAAAATGAAAAATAGTGGTCCGAGTTCGCCACGGCACATGGCGTGAGTCAAATGTCGTAACTCAATGGGATTAAAAGCATATGATAGTACAGTCTCCTCTATAAAATGCTTTTTTAATCATCTCGATACGATGATTTTTCGCTGAGATATTCACATTTGAATACAAAGGCAACTTTTTACTTTAAATGCGAATAACTCTGCGAAAAATCAATCTATCTGTCGCAAATATAAGCATGCCTCTGTGTGTGTGTGTGTGTGTGTGTGTGTGTGTGTGTGTGTGTGTGTGTGTGTGTGTGTGACCAAAGCGTGCACATTTATGCCAGCAAGACATATGCAATTGCGGCGATAATATTCAGCGTGACGGCGGATGAGTTCGAGCTGCCGGCCTGCGCGTCGGCGCAAATCCGCGTGCGCTCGCTCTAGCGCGTCGTCAAACATCGCGCTCTCTCGCTCCAGCGCGTCGTCAAACATCGCTCGCTCGAAAGACCGGCCGCTCGAATCATCGCGAGAAAACAAACGCGCGGAAAACAAACAGCTTTGTCCTCCGGCTTGCGAGAGAGTCCTTTATCGCTCCGTCACGAGACCAAAATTGATGATCTCATTTTGGTACTTTCTCGAAGGTCGGAAAGGATAAAGCTGCTCGTTTAGCGGCGATCGCTACCACTCGTCTTGACGTCGTTCGTACCGATAGATCGCAGTTCGCAAAACAAGTCTCTTTTGTCATATCGCACTTCCGGCTGATAAATAAGCATCGCGCAACGATTGCACTTCTCGCAATCGCCGTGTATCAATCACTGTACATTAACTGTAAATATAGTGCCGTTTCAAATATTCTTTGTGTCGTTCGATTCTGTCTTTCTTGCACTTTCTATCTTGAATTCGCATCCACGCACTACACCGCAATTCGCGCACATTAACTGCACAATATCATACTATAGAGCGAAGATTTAGTTCTAAAAATCCAGTTTTAAAATTGCTGTATGATGACTTTTAACGGAGTTATGAATGGTCAAAATGAAAATGACCACTTTCTCTTCAATTCTTGATAACTTGATAAGAAAAAAATCGAAATTTAAAATTTTTAGATTTTTAGATTATTTGAGATTTAAAATAGACGAATACATACATGTTTGGGACATATTTATTAATTGTTTATATTTAATTATAATTAATGTCTTAAGTAAATAATAGTTTAATTCATAATAATGTTTACATTTTCGAATAAAAAAATTTAATGTTGTCAAAATTACTTATTATTTTAAAAGGTTTAAAAACTGCTAAAGTATTCATTGTCAATAGAGAATTAAATTAATAAAGAAAGTGATAATCAAGTGCACTTTTTAATTAAGTACTAATAACCATGTGTGGCAACATAAAGGGGGGTGATGTGCAATTCAATGGAGTAACAGGCGGGCACTCGTTACACGATTGCTCTAACGGAAATAGAATGCGAGTATACGACTTTGCCGCTAGTCTCGATATGTGGGTCAGTAGTGTGTTATTTCCACATAAAGACATTCACAAACAGACTTGGAAGATACCCGGAGAAAGAGGAGCTAACCAAATAGATAGATCATGCCCTGATAGATAGAAGGCACGCATTCTCCGTGTCAAAAGCTGCCGCGGAGCCAATTGTAATTCAGACCATTTTCTGGTTAAACTGAGATTGAGACAGAGACTGTCGCTACTGACAATGAGAAAAAGTAATAATTTTAGAGGTACAAAATGGAACACTGAAAAACTTTCACAGTCGGAGGAGACCAGAACTCACTACCAAAACAGTGATATCCGAGAAGTTACAACACGGATATCATATCAGCAAAGAGCAAGACTCGCCAGATAAGCATTGGAAGAAAATACAAGCAATGATCAATGATGCAGCAACCGAGTCCATCAAAAAGAGGAATGACGGGGTTCGCAAAAAAAAAAAAAAAATAGTATGATGAAGAGTGCAGAAGATTTAACTCAAGGAGAACTAAGGCAAGAAACAGGCTCTTAGCCAGGAATACACGAAATAATCTACAACGTTACAGAGAACTAAGAATAGCGGTCAAAAAGGAGATTAGAAGAAAGAAGAAAGAGTTCTTAAAAGCGAAAATCTCTGCAATTGAAGCATCTCACGCACAAGATAGGGTAAAGATGTTCTACAAAGAACTAAAGGCACATAGCACATCTTTTCAGCCCACACGCCGATACCGGGTTTCGGTAATTTTAAAGATGTTATGTTTAATAAAAGGTCCGCTGGTGACTATTTGATGGATATATATAACAAGTACAAAAATGAATCTATGATTGGAATATTCACTAGAAAAACACCCATCCTTATTGTAAAAGATCCAGATTTGATTAAGGATATTCTCATCAAATATTTTTCTAAATTTGCCGACAGAGGACTTCCTGTTAATGAAAGAGTATGTAAAAATATTTTAAACTTATATTATAATATTGGAATTATATAAATGTGTTTCGATAACTTATTTGATACATTTTTTTTTCAAAAAATCAGAATTATTGTAAATCGTGACATTAATTACAAATTGAGTTTTTTTAATCAATTTCGTGTAATCTAGTAAAAATGTTCTTAAATTTCGAAAACTTACTTGATTATAATTATGTCTTTATATTATATTGCAGGCTGACCCATTGTCGCAACATCTTTTCGCTTTGGAGCCTAAAAGATGCCGACCTTTAAGAATGAGATTGTCGCCCGTTTTTACATCCGATAAATTAAAGGAGAAATTAATTTAACTACCCTGTTGATTAATTTATTAGCGATATATAAAAAAATAAAAAACATATTTAAAGGAGATGTTCTCTTTAATATCGGAATGCGCCGACCATCTTCAACAATATATAGATAAAATAATGAACAAGAACGATAGAATGTCGCGAATTGACGGGCAAGTATATACGACCGATGTAATCGGTAATTGTGTTTTCGACATCGAGATGAACGCTTTGTCGGACAAAAACAGCGAATTTCACAGGATGGAGTAGATATACTAGGCCAATTCTAACCCGGGTCCTCTGAGGGGGGTGCGGGGCGCGGGGGTATCTCGGGGCGCGGGGGCTGACGTCATGCGGGGCGGGGGGGATCTCGGAGGCGCGGGGGCTGACGTCACGCGGGTGGAGGGAATGTTTCGACAAAGAAGGGGGAGTTTTCAGAGTGCAATATTTGTAGATGGTATCTTTACGACTTTTTTATGAGGGATCTTAGACATTTTCCCAAAAAGGTATAGAACAAGCGCCGATGTCCGGCTGCTCAAACTTGTCAACGGAGCGTTCTAGAGTCCATTAAAACTATGTTTTTTTCATTTTATGTCCATAAAATCATTAGGATATTATGGAAAGGAAAGATGATTTTAGGGCCGACGCTGCGACGAACATGTCGAAACGTGATTTAATAGGCCTCTACCTATTTGCGTTGACGTTCGGCAGCTTTGTACCCTCGCGGAAAATCTCCCATAAAACGGCAGCGAAACATCTTCCTTAATATTTTTTAAGGAAGAATGCAACGTATCGGCGCCATCGTTCGGCTGCTTGTAACCGGAGCGCTTTAGAATCCATAAAACTATGTTTCTCATTTTATGGACAAAATGTCCATTAAATGTCCATAAAATCATTAGGATATTATGGAAAGAAATGAAGATTTTAGGGTCGACGCTGCGACGAACATATCGAAACGTTATTTATATAGGTGCAAATGTAAAAGCGTTGACATTCAGCAGCTTTGTACCCTCGCGGAAAATCGGTCATAAACGAGAGCGAAACATCTTAATATTTTTAAGGAAGAAAAGCGATAATTTTGAGAGGAATGGGGATTGAAACTTATGGAGAGAGTCTGTCTCCGCATCAAAAAGTCTCTAGCATTCGTATAGCACAGATCAGAGTAAAAGAAATGGATGAAGATATTATTATGACTGAGGATAGTGATAATGACATAGAAATTATAGATACTGCGGAAGATAGTGATAGAGAAGAAAATGACATAGTGAGTGAATCAACAGACTCCGATTATAATAGAGAAGAAAATGACATAGTGAGTGAATCAATAGACTCCGATTATAATAGCGAGCACGGCGGGGACTTGGATATAATTGAACAATTATTGGGGGTGTCTGTAATCAGCAACATAAATGTTGTAACGAGGGTGTGCGCTATATATTCATATTATATACCTGAAGATTATATTAAATTATGCACTGCTTGTGTAGTACGAAATGTGGAACTATTTGTAAACATTTGTGCCATACGCGTGCATTGTATCACTTCTTATGAAGTGATTATAGAAGAGTGGTGCAGCAATTGTCACGCTCCGCTGCATCTGATATTCACGCGGAACATGTGTCCACTTTGTAATCATTGTAAGTATCCGTTTTATATTTATAATAAATTAAAAATTTGAAAAACCAAAAGTAAAATTCACCGTTTCTATTTTCAGTATAAGACGCAGCCTCCACTCTACTACCTCACCAGTCATCGCTGCAATCACTGTAACCACCTCCATCGCCCGGCCACCTCACAGCCGCCGTTGCCGCTAGCATTTTTTTTTTAAATTTTATATTTTATATTAATTTTTATTCATATATTTTCATTTTTATTTTATATTTTCTTTTATCCATTCAATTTCATACTTATATCTTTGATATTGAGAGCCGATAAAAATATTCTTAATTTTCTTTTATATTAATTAATATTTACATTTTATTGTATTTTTTTTTATATTCTTTTATATTATATCTATTTTTAAATTTTACATGCTTTTATATTTTTAATCACACACACACACACACACACACACACACACACATTTTATAAATAAAAATTATTATTAATAGAAAAAATTCTCTCTTGCGAACATCTCACGCTCTCCTAAGCGCTATCTCTCTCGCAGGCCCTAACCTCGCGCTATCTTTCTTTCATATACCTCGCCGTAACATCTCTCTCCTTCACGTTCGCCTCACACCCTCTCTTTCTCTCGCGTTCACCTCGCGCTCTCTCTTTCTCTCCTAAGCGCTACCTCTCTCGCAGTCCCTAACCTCGCGCTATCTCTCTCTTTCATGTACCTCGCCGCAACATCTCTCTCCTTCACGTTCGCCTCGCGCTATCTCTATCTTCTCTCGCGCTACCTCTCTCGCGGTCCCTAGCATCACGTTCCCCTTCCCCGCATGACGTTATCCCCCGCAAGGACCGCTACAAGCTTCGTATGAGAGCTGGGACTGCTTACGGGTGGGAGGAAAATGGAGAATGGAAATGCGTGTGAAGAAATTATGTCATGATTTAAACTTAAAATCTCTTTATTCTTCTCTCTTTTATATTTTTTTCATGCATATTATGGAGTAAAAAACTAAAGCTACCAGCTCGCAATCGATGAGCTGATGCTTAGTGAAGGCGTCGCTAGCGCGTATTATATTTGGTACTTTTTTATTATCCGTTACATTAGACGCGATATTTGAAAATTGTGTAAATTTAACATCGACTGTCTTGGTAATTTTAACCCATCGATCAAAAGATACATCAATGCATGGATCGAGATCGAACATACGGTGTAACGTCGATTCGATCATCATCATTCATACATTTGAAGATTCGAGACTTATGAGTTTGACGTATGATTAATCGTATTGTTAATCGTATGAACTCGCATTGTTAGCGGTACAACGCTTATAAAACTGTGGACATCATTAGAGTCATTCCGAAGAAAATTTTTAAGTGTCATCGAATATGAAATTCTTATGCTTTTATTCCATATATTCCTACAATTTTTGAAGATCTTACATTGAAAATTATTGTATGGAATTCACAAATTTGACATAATAACTTTATAAAAGCGTATTTATTTCGTTCTTAAATCGGATTTTTTTTTTAATGCAAAAAATAATATTATAAAATCGTAAATCCCCTTACTAATCTTGATCATTGAATAAATCTCACCATTTATCTACATTTCCCTTCAATCAGAAATTTATATAAATTTAAAATCATACTATATTATCGTATGCAATTAATTACAACTGCGATTTAGTGCGATTATATATATTTATAATAAAAATGGAAAAATGTTTATATTTGTTTTATTTGAACATAAATGCATAACGAGAAGACTAGAGGAGACCGGGGCTAGTAGGTTCAGTTCAAAGATATTATAAAATACCTCTTTTGTTATAAAATATAAATTTTTTTTGTTTTGAACACGCGTTTTAGATTGGTCATCACTCTAATTAAATAAAAATATATTATATAACTAATTTTTATCAGATCTATATTGATGTTTTATTTCTTCTAATATAACAATATTGATATGTGTGCAATTGAAAACTATTAAAATCATCAAAAAAGCCCGATCTCTAAAAGTTAATAAATTATATAATTTTTTCCGTGATTAACGTATATGACACCACTGTGCGACATCTCTCTCGCGCTATCTCTCACGGTCCCTAGCCTCGCGCTATCTCTCTCTTTCGTATACCTCACGCTCTCTCATGAACGCCTCGCGCTATCTCTCGTAAACGCCTCACGCTCTCTCTCTTCTAAGCGTTCTCATGGTCCTTTCCGCAGATATAAACAAAACAGCGTATGACGTATAGCATTACGGTGAGCGCTGATGTCCAACCGCTCGAATTTATAAACAGATATTTATTACTACGATTTATCTGAGGGGATGGGGCTGAAGCTTATGGAGAGAGGGTCTGTCTCTGCGATGTTCATCACAAAGTTTAAAGCAGTCGCCGAGCTAAGTATCGCTAAGTGTCGTCGAGCTAAGTTATTAAGTGCAGTGCAAAATGCCTTTTGGATCGGGAGACATTTTGGGCCCAAATTTTTTTTAACAAGAATGTCCTTTAGGACTTCATAAATAATAGACATAATATCTTGGAAGACCCACCTGCTAGAAAATTTATTGAGGACTCTGTTCCTTATATTCACAATGTCGGTAAGTTTTTATTATTATATAATAAATTTGTTTATTAATATTATCTACTAAATATATTTGTCGATTTTCAGAAGATAACCGAGGAATCCGTTCAAATCGGTGGATACCTTAATTTTCGGCATATGGAACAAGTACGAAATTATCGGTGGTGCGATCGGCGGGAATTGGCCGAGCTATGGGACGACGCGGAGGGGATCGTGGAATGGGCACAGGATTACTGGTGAGATGACGTCTTCTGCCTCAGAAAATTGTTCGGCGAGGAATCATATCCTCCCGAACCTATCAGGGAGGAATTATGGGTCTAGTGAGTATCTCTTTTTAATTTTAAAAATTATTAAAATAATAAAATAATTAATAAAATTTTTAAATTTTTTAAGTTGTTTTTATATCGCTAGTACAATAATCAAAGGGGTAGTTGTAAATTAATCGACCAAACTAGCCAAAATTTGTTTATTTAATAGAAGTTACGACGCTTCGACCATATGGTTGTGGTCCTTTTCAAATATAAACTGAAATAATAATTAATTTAAAAAAAAACGGTTTGAATACAAAAAAACAGTAATATACATAAATGGATTTGCTATAAAATTTTGAGTACATACGTTCTTATTGAAACACTTCACAAATTTGAGTTAAAACAAATCATTAACATCTTGTTGAATTTTAAAGAGAGAGAAACATTGTATCAGTATGAAACTTTGTCAGTGACTGAAATATAAAAATAGGAAACCAAGCTAAACGACCTTTATTATTTTGTCATAGATTTTATTTAAGCTATCTGTGTCCTTTTGTAGGTTTTGTATTATTGAATTTTTTAATATACAACATTTCCGCGATTTCTCTCTGTTTCACATATTTCTCATTATGTAATATATTAGGTTTTGTCCAAATCTCTCAAATTCATGTCCGAATTCCAACTTATGTTTACTTATAACGGAATGATTGGTTTCATGCAATTTTATATTGTTAAAATGCTCTTTCACTCGAGTACGTAAGCGCCTTTTTGTTTGGCCGATATATGACGCATTACAGTTTTTGCAATCTAATTTATATACAACATTAGTTCTCTGATCATTATGTAAACTATCTTTACCACGTTTAATCAATGTATTTAGTTTTTTTTTTGTTATTTTATAGACGTTGAAGCCCATGCCACGCATAACACGACATAGATCATAACTCACATCTTTAGCATATGGCAATGAAATAAAAGATGTTCTGTCAGATTGTCCACGATTCATATCACAATCATTATTGTGATAACGATTTTTTAATATATTAATTCTTTTTTGTATATGTCGTTTGATGATGTGTTTAGGGAAACAATTATTAACTAAGATATCATTCACCATCTCAATGTTTTTATGATGGAAAATGGCATTGGATAGTAGAATGACATGATCAACCAGATTATAAATAGTATTAATTTTATATTTTAAAGGGTGGTTAGAAAAAAAAAAGTTTATATATCTTCCAGAACATGTAGGTTTCCTGTACCAATTAGTAATGAGTCTATTGTCAGAACGAATGATCGTTGTATTTAGGAAATTAATGGAAGAACTGACTTCAATTTCATATGTGAAATTCAAGCGTTGGTGGTAATTATTAAAAGTCATTAATATCTCATCTGTTTTTGTACGTGGCAATATAGCAAAAACGTCGTTTACATATCTATAATATATGGGGACAGTGAAACTTAACAAACTTAAACATTGTGTCTCCAAATCATCCATCACAATGTCTGCTAGGATAGGTGATAAAAGAGAACCCATCGGGCTGCCAAATATTTGTTCATAAAACTGACCATTGAAGCTGAAACTAGTTGAATCTAAAATCAATTCTATCGCATGTAAAAATTGAGCTAAATTGAAATTTGTGTTCTTAGCAATGTCAGTCCAACGTTTTTTAATGGCATTTAAAACCAACTCTTTAGGAATATTTGTGAATAATGAACTAACATCTAAAGATATCATTATATCATTATCATTAATAAAAGTATCTTTAATATTTTTAACGTTTATCGCTCGTTTATCGCAGTCTGTAACGCTAACTCAGAAACGACTACGAACGGGTCAGAAACGACTACGAACGGCTCAGAAACGGCTTTGAACGGGTCAGAAACGACTACGAACAGCTCAGAAACGGCTTTGAACGGCTCAAGGACAGCAACGAACGGCTCAAGAACGGCTACGAATGGGTCAAGAACGGGTCAAGAACGGCTCAAGAACGGCAACGAACGGGTCAAGAACGGCTCAAGAACGGCTACGAACGGCTTCGAACGGGTCAGAAACGACTACGAACGGCTCAGAAACGGCTTTGAACGGGTCAGAAACGACTACGAACGGCTCAGAAACGGCTTTGAACGGGTCAGAAACAGCTTTGAACGGGTCAGAAATGGCTTCGAACGGGTCAAGAACAACTATCTTACGGTAGCGGACGATAAAGAACGGCTATTGAAGAATGACAACAGGAAATGAATGATAAAACGAACAACAAACGGCGATCGGGAAAACCGATAAAGCAAAGAAGCAACATAGTTTGGAGATACAGCAGTTTGTGAACGAACTGCACGCTCCGGCGAGAAAAAATTTTCCCCGAAGACATGTCATAGTGCGGGATATGATGACCTGTGACAAGCTGACATCGTCGAGATGCGTCCGTATTCTCGTTTCAATAGAGGTTACCACTCAAGAGTAAAGATAAAAGCGAGAATACGGATGCATCTCGACGATGTCAGCTTGTCACAGGTCATCATATCCGGTATCCGGGAACGTCCCAGTTGCGCACAGAATAAATCGGACACAGCAGGTTGAATGAATCGGACACAAGCCCAATCGGACACAATAAGAAACGGACACACTGCGGTTGGAGTCGGACACAGTGACAATCGGACACAATGCCAATCGTACACAGTGACAAATGGACACATTGTCAATCCGACACAGTACCAATTGCACACAAAAGGAACCGGACACATGGTGGTTGTAAACGGACACAGTGTCGATCGGACACAGTAAGAAACGGACACAGTGCTGATCGGACACAATAAGAAATTAACACACTGCGGTTTGAATCGGACACAGTGACAATCGGACACAGTGGCAAACGGACACATTAACAATCGGACACAGTGCCAATTGCGCACAATAGGAAACGGATACAGTGGCAAACGGACACATTAACAATCGGACACAGTGCCAATTGCGCACAATAGGAAACGGACACAGTGGCAAACGGACACATTAACAATCGGACACAGTGCCAATTGCGCACAATAGGAAACGGACACAGTAAAAAACAGACACAGTGCCGATCGGACACAATAAGAAACGGACACACAGTGGTTGCAAACGGACACAGTGCCAATCGGACACAATAAGAAACGGACACACTACGGTTGGAATCGGATACAGTGACAATCGGACACAATAAGAAACGGACACACGGTGGTTGTAAACGAACACATGTTTTATGATAGTTTTGCTAACCTTAAAATAAATAAAAAATATTAGTTTTAAGGACTTGTGGTTTTTTTTATAATAATTCTGTGTACGAAGTCTTTTGTTTTAAAAATATATTATATATCAAATTAGATGAAAATAGTTAGTATAAGAATCGCGTTTTTAATTTATATACAGAGTGTTTCCGAAAAAGTGGGCAATCTCTCGTGAACATGAATAGATAAAAATAAGCCCATAAGTTCCTATAAATTTTTTTTCTATAACGCATCTTTACAGAGATATTTGTCTTTACAGTTAAAATTTGAAAAGTATTTTTCTTAAATAATTGTTATATCTCTCTGTAGATTTTTATAATTTCTAATTGTAACCGTAAACACTATGACACAACCACGACCTAAAAACCCACAAAAGAGAACGCAGAATCAGCATTTCAAAAGATATAGCGCGCGCCTCGAAATCAAAAACGCAACCGATTGCATACACGCGTTAAGACATCGCGACACATTCGAGATCGCAAAACGCAGACGATGCAAAACCGATTGCATACATGCGACACATTAACCGAAAAACAAAACCTACTTTCGGGTAATATAAGCGCGCCTGATTAACTCCTCGGGGTCGTATTCCGAACCGAGGAAGACAAGTAAGTACATCTAATCTACTGCGAGGACGCGCTGCGATTCGACATACCAAAGAATTGTACACGTGAGTTGGAATAAACTCTTCTCTTGTGACCAAAGTGTTCTTTTCACCACCCTCGACACTCGGAGTCCTAACTCCTAAGACGAACGGACCCCTCACAGTATCCTACAAATCCCGTTGTACCCTGAGAGGCACAACAAAATGGTGGCAGCGGTGGGATACTGATACTGAGCAATAAAGGATATCTGACAATACAAGATTCCTGACAACAAGAGAGATCTGCCAAGTAAGGATCTGCCAACATCGTCAGTGCTCGAGGACCTCAAAAAGGAATACCGAGAGAAGCTGCAGCGGACCAGAACAGGACCACCCAACCACGAGACAGCACAAGGAACCGACCAACAGCTGACCGTGCGAAAACGACGAGCGAGCGAAAGAAAAATGCGTATCATTGTTATACTGTAAGTCAGCATATTGTATAATAATATTGCCTGAATGTCGGCACCGTCAAAAAAGAAGGTCACGTTTCAACGACCACGTTTTTTAAGCGCACCAGCGAAATTAGCAAATAGATTCGGGTTCGTAACGCCCGTGCAAGTAGTAGAAGAAGCGGCCCGCGATATTCGCGATAGCGTACGAAAGAATCTCGAATCCGAATACCAAGGCGTAAATCCGCGCGAACCGGAAGCTCGCGAACCCGAAACCCAAGGCGTAACGGACAACCAGTCCTCGCCGCATAATAATAACGAAGCAGGACCGAGCAATATCGATCGAACAACGGTTGATCGGTAAGACGAAACTACTCCCCCGTGTCGTACGATAGTAGTATTTTTGAGATACCTGACGGAAACACTATGACACACCCCACGGTCCCGTCCGACGACATAGATAGAGAAATCGAGCGTATGCGAACGCAGACTAGGCATGGCGCCGCCGCCCATTACGAGGATGCGGGACGTCCTAGCGAAGATCCGAGCAACGCGGTATTAGTCGAGGTTTTGCAGAGCTTCCGAGAAATGCAAGAGGAAATGAGACACCTCCGCGACCAGATGCTGGACCTACGTACTAACCGGGAAGACTTAAATAGAACGCGAATAATACACGAAAACCCCTATGCCGACATCTCATATGGACGAACCATGAGCGATGTGCGCAGGCAAACCGCACATCTGCATGGTTTCTTACGGCTGAAAGAAGCGCGAGACATGATACCTGAGTTCGACGGAACCTCCCAAGCCAGACTTAAAGAATTTCTAAGCGCCAGCTCCTACGCTATAAAAAATATTAACCCAGTAGACGAAAAGACGCTACTAGAAGCGATACTCTGCACCAAGTTAAAGGGGAAGGCTATGCTCGACTTTGAAACACGCGACATAAACAACTTCGCCCAACTTAAACGGGAACTGGAAATCTGCTATCTAAGCAAGAGGAGCACTACCCATCTTCAGGTGGAATTCAACATCCTGAAGCAAAAACCCGGCGAAAGCGCCCGGGAATACGGACTACGCGTCGATAATTTAGCCATGGAACTGTACGAATCCATGATCGAAAGGCAGGCTTTCGGCAGCGAGCGCAAGCGCATTATACTCGATACTCTTCAACAACAAGCCCTGCAGAACTTCCAGATAGGCCTCCAGGAAAACATCCAGCTGATGGTACGAGCACAGCATCACACGACGCTACAAGACGCCATCGCACAAGCCAGCGCGGAAGAGAAAGTGAAGGGCCCGACAGAGCAGACACTACGACCCCGGACCGACCAGACTGCTTCACACGCAGGACACATCAATAAAACTATACAGTGTCACAAATGCGGGAAGACAGGACACCTCGGACGAGACTGCCGCACGAGCAGATACGCCAACAGATTCTCCTTGCCAAAACCACAAGGGAAAATCAACGCTGTTGAGAAACATTGCACATACTGTAAAAAATCAGGTCACGGTCGTAACGAATGTTGGAGTCTGCACGGACGCCCGGAAAATACGCAGACAAGGACAAACGGAAATAAGAGCGCCCAAGGTCATTCTAACACTAGTGGACAACGAAAGAAACATACAACACCGGAGGATGAAGAAGACGAGGAAAACACGAAATGGCCGAGACCCGCGGCCGAGTATCAAATATCGCAAGTAATCACACAACTACCCACTACTACAGGTCTAGATCTAGTGACTCTGCCCATACAAGAGGCAAAGAAGGGAAGGTTAAATTTACTCTTCGACACCGGCGCAACAGTGACCTTAATTAAATTAAGAAATCTAAAAGGGGAAGCCATGATCTACGAAGAGAAAATGGCATTGACCGGAGTGACGGGACACCAGATCCAGACCATAGGCAAAATCAAGGTAGTCATAGTCACAATAACCTTGAAGGACCGAAAAATACGGCATCCTATCTACATCGTGAAGGACGATTTCCCCATCGACTACGAAGGAATCTTGGGAGTAGATTTCTTGCAAAAGCACAAGATAACGTGTGATTACGACAAAAAACAGCTACAACTAGCAGAGACAATATTAAAATTACGCCCGTACCTCGCGCTAATGCTGAAGCCGCGAAGCGAAACAATCATCCGAGCCACCACCGACTCGAATAAGGTAGGCGTGGTGCGCGCCGAGGAAATGCTGCCCGGAGTATTTATCGGACACTGTCTCGTAGAATCAGAAGAATTTTCATGCCCGGTTAGCGTTATAAATACAACCGAAAAATACATTAAAATGTCAACTCCATGGGTAAACGTCGAGGAAATTACGAACACGGTGGCTCGAAGAGAGAATGTCCCGCCCCCGCAGGAAGCGCCTACACTCTCCCGCAGAGAGCAAATAAAAAATTTACTCCGACTACAACATCTCAATCAAGAAGAAGAAAAAACATTGCTTCAAATCTGTGAGGAATTCGGTGACGTGTTTTACCTTAAAGGAGACGTGCTGACTTGCACTCCGACTACGTCACACGAAATCGCGCTCCGAGCTGACAGTGCACCTGTAAATGTACGCCCATATCGATTGCCGGAGAAACACAAAAAAGAAATAAATAAACAAATAGAGGACATGTTGAAGGACAAGCTAATCCGACCTAGTAACAGCCAATGGAATGCGCCTTTACTTGTGGTCCCCAAAAAAGCGGATGCGGAAGGAAACCGAAAATTACGCATAGTTGTAGATTTCCGGAAACTTAATAATTTAACCATAGGCGATTCTTTTCCAATACCGAACATAACGGATATACTAGACCAACTGGGAAATGCAAAGTACTTCACCACCTTGGATCTAGCGTCGGGCTACCATCAGATACCCATGGCCGAGCCCGACAAATGCAAAACTGCATTTTCCACACCGTATGGACATTACGAGTTCAATCGAATGCCATTCGGGTTAACGAACGCGCCAGCTACATTCCAACGGTTAATGAACTCCGTGCTGACGGGACTACAAGGGATCAAATGTCTCGTATACTTGGACGATATAGTAATATACGGTAACAGCCTAGAGGACCACCACATGCGACTCGCCGAGGTTCTCTACAGATTACGTAAACACAACTTAAAACTCCAACCAGACAAATGCGAGTTCCTTAGAAAGGAAGTAATATATTTAGGGCACATCGTAACAGAAAAGGGGATCATGCCTGATCCTTCCAAAATAAACGCCGTACAAAAATTACCCACTCCCACCAAAGCTAAGGAAATCCAAGCGTTCATAGGTTTAGCAGGTTACTATAGAAAATTTATAGAAAATTTCTCAAAAATTGCTAAACCGTTGACAAAATTAACAAAAAAGGAAGAAAAATTTGAGTGGAACAGCGAACAGCAAAACGCATTTGACACGTAAAAAAATAAATTAATTTAGTGACGGGAATTGAACCCGACTCGTAGTACGTACACTTAAGTCCGTGGTTATCACGTTACTGATTGTGAGTCGGGTTCGATTCCCGTCATTCGCACTTTTTTTTTATTATTTATACAAATTAGAATATTTATTCATGTAAAACAAAATTAATTCAACAATTTTTTTTAATATGCACTGTCAGAAAACAATTTTTTAAATGTACTCAGGAAACTGGATATAATTTTTATTTAACTTATAATCTGATTTTACACCTTATATTTAATATATATCATTTTTTATATATTGCCCAAAGTTTAACGTCATAAAATTTTGTCCTTCTCGAATTACGTGGAACGCTACGCGCGAAAGGCGAAATCTCGTGCCTGCCGCCGCACGAGTCCACGAGACGCTCATCGTTGGTGAGACAAAGCCAGAGCGATGGATTGTTGATCCTTGTCTGACTCATCTGTTTAGTTCTCAACTCGGTTCTTATCCGAGTAGTTCGGACATGAACCATATCACGGATTCGAACCATTTACCACGCTTTTTATCGAGCGTAACGACGTAGTTTATATACACTTTCTCAGGGGGCGCATTAGTACACGCGTCCGCTGAATCGCGGTGGCCGCTCTCATGTTTCTCTCTGCTCCATATATGCGGCGGACTCCGGCAAATGCTGCGGTGACCAATCAGGAGCCAGGCGCAAGTCGGATTCCGGCAAGCGCCGGCATGCCGCACCGCACTTGCGTTGAGATCATTCGTCTGACTTCGAGTTGCCCTACTATATATACTGTATATACTGTGCCATAAGTCGAGAAAAAGATGACAACATAATCGCAATTTTAAAGATTCCCTAGAGAGTCTTCGTCTAACTTCGAGTTGCCCCCATATATATACTGTATATACTGTGCCATAAGATCGAGAAAAAGATGACAACATAAAATCGCGATTTTAAAAATTCCCTAGAAAGTCACCGTCTAGCTCTTTTTCCCTATTGCTTATGACCTATTGTGGACTCGGCCTTTAGATTTTTCACGCATGTGTACTGGAATTTTATAACCTCATTTTCAACAGCCGTCATTATAGGTTAAACTGTAGCAGAGAGAAGAATGAGAGGGGCCACTCCGCCGTTTTTCGTCCAACGCTTTTTCTAGCTGGTACAGTGGCGCTAACTGGATCCATTTTAGAGCCGGCGGAACTACGTAGCCAGATCCACTTTCGGTGCCACAGTAAAACGACCGATTGGTTCATATCCGTGTTAGATCCACTTTTTCGACTATAGCAAAGTCTGAAGATTCGAGTTCGATTCCATATGGTCCAACTTTTTTTTTATATATAAAATATAGTATTAAATATATTTTGTTAAAGCAATTAACAACATTTAAATTTAAAATTATTTAGAATGCTTTTTTTAAGTAAAAAAGTACCGGTCGCGTTTTTTTTTTTTTTTTTTTTTGCTTGGTGCCGGAGGGGAAAATGCCTACGGCGCATACCTCGGGGTCGGCCCCGGGGTTATGTGGGGCTTGCACCCACTAAAAACCCCCTCATGAATTATTTAAATTGAAAAAAATCTGTAATTGAAATGTATTAATTATGTATAACATTAAAGAGAAAATATTTAACATTAATATATAAGAGGAATATCGTAACATATATATTTTTTAATATAACATTTATAATTAAATTTTATCTTTTTCAATGTAGAACGCATTAAAAAAATTCAGAATTTTATAAATAATAAAAGTTAATATGTTACATATAATTTTTGTTGGCATATATTAATAAGCATGACATAAAGATCGCAATCACACCCAGACAGCACAGAATATCCAATGGACGTCCAGTTTTGGTTTTTATTTAGTCCAAATGTCCATGGATATAATATGAATGTTTTAAGAATATCCAATATTAGACGTTCAAAGTATATTATATTTAAACGTTTTAAAAACATTCATTTTACGTACAGCACAGAACATTTCATTTACATTGCAGCAATATTATAATCTTACAAGTTGCAACGTAATATTGGAGACATTATAAGAACATGTAACTGTAATATTTTAAACGAAATATTACTGTAACATTCCAAAAATATTATAAAAACAGTATTCATTAATCATTAGTTCTTTTATTTACCGCTATGTGACGCACGAGGCGCTATCTTTCCCGTATTTAAGATTTGTTATGAGAATTATATATAAAGCTTGCAAATATTGAATATTAAGATTATATAATACGCGAATATCCAAGTATTACGGATAAACAAAATGAACTTACACAGTTTCAACAATTTTTTTTCTTGTTTCTTTTGGATGTTTGCAAGATTTCTGCAATTTTTTGATGCTGTATATGTACTAAAATAGGTATATTCAGTACTCTAAACTCTAAACATATAAATTTACATATATACCTACACCTATCTACTATAAAATATACGTTCAATGTTCGAAGCAGGTCCAATTTTAGTTCGTTTAATCCTTAAAATGGACATGTTTCGATTGTCCAGAAAAGTAACACTGGACATTTCTAAAATGTCCTAAAGATGTCGAAGGCTCTAATATGGATGTTATAAATACGTACAAAACGTCCAATATGTACATTTTTAATACGTTTTTAAAACGTCACTGTGCTGTCTGGGCAGTTTTGAAACAATTGCATAAAAATCTAAAACCAGCAGGTCTTATCACGAAAAAATCTATGTAATATAGATTTCCTGTAAATAAATTTCCTTCTCTAAATAAAAGTATATACATATCTGTAAAGCTGAAATTATTTTTCTTTGTTATCCTATCCGACAATAAATTTTAAATAGACCTTTAATTTAGAAAATTAATTTATAATGCTTCAGTAAATATTTATATAAAAGTGCTGATAGCGTTAATATTTTGATATCAACGTAATGGTTCAAAATGTGTTCGTTCTATCACCCTGAAGGATTTTTTTAAGTATTTCTTTGAATGTATATAATACATATTATATATATATAAAATATATATTAAATGGCATTTACAATATATATATATATATATATATATATATATATATATGTTATATTCATAAATGAATAATTTGAAAAATATACATATATACGAAAACGTCATGTGATCGGTGCTTTTCTTTTGTTAGCTTTTGCGTTGCTTTTGTTAGAGAATAAGTGGAAGAACTGATATCTCGGATCAGTATACGTTTAGCTGCGGTACGCGAGACATGTTTTCTTCCTTCCGCGAGATATAAGTATACGCAATATTCATTGTTTTTGTTTTCGCTGTTATTGTCCGCAAAGGATTTAATACGCGATTTTAATCAGTGAAGCATACGTATACTCATATACACGTGCGAAGTGTATCGCATTTAAATTATATAGTTTGTGTTAATTAAAAAGTTTTTTTTTATTGTGTTTCAACTTTAATATAAGAAACAGTTAAAAAACAATGTCAAATGAAAATCATACTTATCGTTTCTTCGAAAAATGCGCATATAAAGACTGTGCGAATGGAAAATTGAATGGAAAACGTTTATACAGGTTTCCATTACAAACAGATGAGAGATATTATTTATGGATACGTAACAGTGGTAAGTTTTTTTATGTATACTGCTTATATATTTCTTGTGTACAAAATAAAATTAATACTTAGAAATGAGATCTGAATATATCAGAACTATATATATTATTTGTTCTATAACACTTTTTTATATTTTGATTTTAATACATAATTTTATAAAATTTATATATATTATATATAATTGTTTCTCTATAATGTGTTTTGTTTGTTTTTCTATAATATATATAAGAATATTGATATGACAAATTTCGTATGTTGTTTTTATATACTTTATGCGTTTTTTTTATATTATTTTTATAAATTTTATCATAAATTGTAATATAAATATTTTTAATAACGTTCACAATATAATTTTCTAATATTTAATATGAATTTAATTTTATGTATGTATATATATGCATTTTGTGAAAAAGTTTAAAATAATAATTATTTTATTTTACGTTTATATATATTAATTATGTTTGTATAATTATATATATGTATATATATATATGTATATATTATATATATGTATATATTATATATATGTATATATTATATATATTAAAAAGCTATTAAACGAAATTGAAAATGAGAAGTATATTGAGTGCTTTTCGTGTTTATCGCCGACTTTTTCGCGATCTACCGCTTAAATCAATATACGCATGAGTCTTGAGAAAATCAGCGTATGTGGCGCAGCGCGGCGTAACATAATACACGACTCATTCGACGATCAACGAGTCAGCCGGCTGGTTGCAGTGGTTGCATTGCCAGGCATTGTAAAGTGCAAAGGACCAAAGAAAGCGACCGCTGTGAAGTTAGCCCCTCATTATTTAAAAAATTAATTTTTTTTTAAGTTCTGTGTAGATCTCCGATAGTTCCAGAGTTTTTGATAATTTTAAGAAATAGTTCTGGCCATTAAAGACATGAAAAAGCATTTCAAAGATATGGGGGGCTAACTTCACGCAGCCCCCCATTTTTGAAAAAAATTATTTTTTATTAGAGTTCCGGATAGATTTCACATAGTTCCAGAGTTCTTGATACATTTCAGAAATAGTTCCGCTCGAGAAAATTTAAAAAATCGAGGTTGAATATTCAAAAGTAGTACAACAAAAATAGTCATAACTTTAAAAGTATCAGTTTAATGCAATTTTCTTATTAAGATTTTTAATAGAACTCCGCGGGGGCTATCCAGAACTCTTAACAGAACTCTCAGAACTCTTAAAAAATTTTTTTTGTACTTTGAACTACAAATTCGACACATATAATCGTTCGTAACTTTTTCGCTATCAATTCTACAGACTTTTGCCATTAAGATTTCAGATAGAACTCTGCGGGGGCTATCCAGAACTCTTAACAGAACTCTCAGAACTCTTCAAAAATTTTTTGTACTTTGAACTACAAATTCGACACATATAATCGTTCGTAACTTTTTCGCTATCAATTCTACAGACTTTTGCCATTAAGATTTCAGATAGAACTCTGCGGGGGCTATCCAGAACTCTTAACAGAACTCTCAGAACTCTTCAAAAATTCTTTTTGTACTTTGAACTACAAATTCGACACATATAATCATTCGTAACTTTTTCGCTATCAATTCTACAGACTTTTGCCATTAAGATTTCAGATAGAACTCTGCGGGGGCTATCCAGAACTCTTAACAGAATTCTCAGAACTCTTCAAAAATTCTTTTTGTACTTTGAACTACAAATTCGACACATATAATCGTTCGTAACTTTTTCGCTATCAATTCTACAGACTTTTGCCATTAAGATTTCAGATAGAACTCTGCGGGGGCTATCCAGAACTCTTAACAGAACTCTCAGAACTCTTCAAAAATTCTTTTTGTACTTTGAACTACAAATTCGACACATATAATCGTTCGTAACTTTTTCGCTATCAATTCTACAGACTTTTGTCATTAAGATTTCAGATAGAACTCTGCGGGGGCTATCCAGAACTCTTAACAGAACTCTCAGAACTCTTCAAAAATTCTTTTTGTACTTTGAACTACAAATTCGACACATATAATCGTTCGTAACTTTTCCGCTATCAATTCTACAGACTTTTGCCATTAAGATTTCAGATAGAACTCTGCGGGGGCTATCCAGAACTCTTAACAGAATTCTCAGAACTCTTCAAAAATTCTTTTTGTACTTTAAACTACAAATTCGACACATATAATCGTTCGTAACTTTTTCGCTATCAATTCTACAGACTTTTGCCATTAAGATTTCAGATAGAACTCTGTGGGGGCTATCCAGAACTCTTAACAGAACTCTCAGAACTCTTCAAAAATTCTTTTTGTACTTTGAACTACAAATTCTACACATATAATCGTTCGTAACTTTTTCGCTATCAATTCTACAGACTTTTGCCATTAAGATTTCTGATAGAACTCTGTGGGGACTATAGTTCAAAGTACAAAAAGAATTTTTGAAGAGTTCTGAGAGTTCTGTTAAGAGTTCTGGATAGCCCGCAGAGTTCTATCTGAAATCTTAATGGCAAAAGTCTGTAGAATTGATAGCGAAAAAGTTACGAACGATTATATGTGTCGAATTTGTAGTTCAAAGTACAAAAAAATTTTGAAGAGTTCTGAGAGTTCTGTTAAGAGTTCTGGATAGCCCCCGCAGAGTTCTATCTGAAATCTTAATGGCAAAAGTCTGTAGAATTGATAGCGAAAAAGTTACGAACGATTATATGTGTCGAATTTGTAGTTCAAAGTACAAAAAAAATTTTTTAAGAGTTCTGAGAGTTCTGTTAAGAGTTCTGGATAGCCCCCGCGGAGTTCTATTAAAAATCTTAATAAGAAAATTGCATTAAACTGATACTTTTAAAGTTATGACTATTTTTGTTGTACTACTTTTGAATATTCAACCTCGATTTTTTAAATTTTCTCGAGCGGAACTATTTCTGAAATGTATCAAGAACTCTGGAACTATGTGAAATCTATCCGGAACTCTAATAAAAAATAATTTTTTTCAAAAATGGGAGGCTGTGTGAAGTTAGCCCCCCATATCTTTGAAATGCTTTTTCATGTCTTTAATGGCCAGAACTATTTCTTAAAACTATCAAGAACTCTGGAACTATCGGAGATCTACACAGAACTCTGAAAAAAAATTAATTTTTAAAATAATGAGGGGCTAACTTCACAGCGATAAGAAAGCGTACGTAATATGGTAAGTAAAACTGTACAATATGCAAAAATATACATATATATATAGTGTAATTATCATTTATTGATTAATTATATACGTGACTCGCGCTGAAAAGAGAGGCAGATAGAATATTTTATATTGATTTTCTGTAATAATATAACATAAGATTCGCTCGCTTAAAAAATAAGATCAGGTTTCTGAATATTGTTATCCAACAATCCAATGTCTGTAAAAATTCGTAGTTCTTTTTAGTTGGCATAGTGTTGGCATACTATCTGCATTATTGACTATCAGATAAACACAAACGATCAAAACTTTGATAATTGTTTTTGATCGCTTGTTACTTTTTCTGCTTTTGTTCTCTTATCTCCTTCCCGCCCTCTCTCTCTCTCTCTCTCTCTCTCTCTCTTATTAGCGGATATTATCCACGTTTTTTTAAGTTTACACTTATATATATGATTTTTTAAGTATTTTTTCAGAATACAACCCAGACAGCAGAATCACAGGCATTGCCGTCGACGTCGGAACTATCGTCGACGGCAATTTCAACGCCGACGGCGGTTCCAACACCGACGGCGGTTCCATCGTCGACGAAGATTCCGATGCCGACGGAAATTCCGACGCCGACGGAGGTACCGATGCTGGCGTCGACGGAAATTTCGACGCCGACGGAGGAGGTTCCGACGTCGAGAATGATAACCTTAAGTGTAAGTTTAATTTTATAAGAATATTTTTTAAATTAATAGTTTTATAATAAGTAATATTAATTATATAATTTTAATAATATATTACAATACGCGAAACAGCAAGCTAATTTTCACCAGCACATCAAATATTTTGGAAATAATTAAGGTTTAATATGCAAAAAACAACTTTTTTGCAACATTAAAGATTTCTTTTGTAAAAAAAGGTTAACGTTATTTGAAAATTCTGATTAGATGAAAATTATTTCTCATATGAAAGGTGCTTTATATGAGAAGTAGATAACTCTTTCTGCGGAGTATATAATTCCTAGCTTTAATTTTTCATAACATGGCTAAAAAGTAAGATATTGAAAAAAATGCATTTTATAGAGGATAAACAATATACATTCATAACATTTGATCAGAATTTTCAGATAACGTAAACCTTTTTTTACAAATAAAAATCTCGAATATCGCAAAAAAAGCCATTTCTTGCATATCAAACCTGAATTATTTCGGAAACCTGACGTACTGGTGAAACTTGACTTGCAGCATCGTTTTCAGCATCCAAAAATCTATAAAAACACCTTGTCTGGTTTAAAATAATTTGTGATTGTAAACTAATGTTATTATATTTGAATTTATTTAAATATTTTTATTTTCATATGTTATTATTCATGTATGCTCTGTATTATATTTTTCATATATACTTTTTGTTTTAGACCACAGAATTAAGTGATATAATTGCTAAAGCAATTATAACTGCAAGAGGACGGGGAGGACAGAGAGGACGAGGAGGACAAAGAGGACGGGGAGGACAGAGAGGACGCGGACAAAGAGGAGGAAGAGGAAGACGGGGACGAGGCAGGGGCAGAGGGGGAATAAATATATATATTAATAATAAAAATAAAGAATAATTATTACACTGAGAAAAAAAGTTGTAAACTTGATTAAATCGTTCAACAAATTATTATTTGGTTAATTGAACATATATAAGTTTTTAAGTCAAAATACACGTAATATTTTTAATATGTTGTATTTAATTTAAACACTTCTATATGTTCAATTAACGAAATAGTAATTTGTTGAACGATTTAGTCAAATTAACAACTTTTTTTTCTCAGTGTATATATTATATTATAACTCATTTATAATTCACACATATAACTCAATTATATTTCACACATATAACTCAATTATAATTCATTGATTAATAATTAATAATATGATTAATATGCCTATGATTAATGATTATAATAAAGCATCATCTTACAATTTATCGAAAAATATTTTTTTTAAATTCATAATTAATCCCTTACAAATTGTGACTCCTTTCTTAAAACTTGTGACAAAATTACATATTTTAAGCTGTTTTTTAATTCAATAAATAAATTTCAATATTTAATTTAATTTAATATTTCAATATATTTAATTCTATAAGTTTTCTTTATATCCTATGTTTTTGTAAGTGTTCACACGTTTTTTAATTAATTTTACACAACAGTAGAAAAATATATCGTATAGACTAGTGCAAAACGTACACACATATGAGCACAACTCAGCTGATTATAACTGATAACAAAATTTTCAATATTAATAATTCATCTTTAAAGATTTGACTCATATATTGTATAATGTAAAACTGCTTTAACAAATTTTGCCCAGTTATGTAATATTTTTATATATAAAAAGAAACCAGTAATATTAAAAATAATAACAGATAACTGCTAGATAATAACTTTAGTCAAACTGTACAAATTTCCACCAAGCATTTTATTTTCGTTTAATAAAATAATATATATTTTTAAACATTAATATTATTTTGATAATAATATTTATATTAATAAAATACGAATAACACATGCTAAATATAAGTATTAGAGAGATATAAAAATTAAAATTAAAATATTTCTATTTTATTTTATTTTATAATTTATTCTTATTACTTATTTACATAATTCTTAATATATATCACACATGTATTTCAATTTTACACAGTATATATTACACATATACTCTATATCATACAATATAATAAATGAATTATTAATTTAAATGAAAAAGTGTATATAAAGCTTTTAATGTTATTTTACTTTTAAAAAATTTAATTATTAATTAAAGGAGAAAGCTCAAGAGATTAAAAAATCAAAATTATACACTTTTTCATTTAAATTAATAATTTATTTATTATATTGTATATGATGTAAATAGAGCATATATGTGTAATATATACTGTGTAAAATTGAAATACATGTGTGATATGTATTAAGAATTATGTAAATAAGTAATAAGAATAAATTATAAAATAAAATAAAATAGAAATATAATTTGTTATTTCTATATCTCTCTAATACTTATTATATTTAGCATGTCATTCATATTTTATAAATATAAATATTATTATCAAAATAATATCAATGTTTAAAAATATATATAATTTTATTAAACGAAAATAAAATGCTTGGTAGAAATTTGTGCAGTTCGATTAAAGTTATTATTTAACAATTATTTCTTGAAATGTGAGAAATTTTTTTATACTTATAATGTTATTTGTAATGTTATGTATTGTAATATTTATATTTTGTAATGTTTTGAAATTATCTATTATAGTTTTTACGAAATTTCAGCTTAATAATATATATATACAATATGGAGCATTTTATACCAATAAATCTACTTTTTTCCCCAACCATTTTTTATTTGCTTCATCTTTTTTCATGTTTTTGTATCTATTGAAATAAGTAGCTTCCATAAACTTTTTTGAATTTTTTTCTTCATTGATTTCCGAGTTATATATATTTAAAAAAAATGATTTTCATTGATTTAAAAAATTTCTAATATTTATAACTTGAAGAAAAATAAAAATATCGTCATCCCTTCGATTTTTTTCATAAAAATTTATTACATTAAAGACTTCAAAACAAAATGTTTGAGTTATTGGCTAAAAGGGGATTCAAACATTTTCAATTTTTTAAGATTATTTTTCTCCTCTTTGTTGAAATCTCAATTGTAATAAATGTTTCTGGAAAAAATCGTAGGAGTCTCATTGAGGAAAAAAAATAATTTCGGCTAAAAAATTGACTAAAACACTATTAAATTTTCTTTTTTTAATTTTTTCAATATTTTTTTCGAAAAATACATTCAAACAAAAAAAATGACCACCTTATTAATGAAAATATTTTTATTTTTCTTCAAGTTATAAATATTAGAAATTTTTTAAATCAATTAAAATCATTTTTATAAATATATATAATTCGGAAATCGATAAGGATAAAAATCTATGAAAATGCATGGAAGCTACTTATTTCAATAGATACAAAAACATGAAAAAAATGAAGCAAATAAAAAATGGTCGGAGAAAAAGTCGTTGATTTATTGGTATGGAATGCCCCCTAATATATATATGTATATATATAGGATGTTAAAAAATTAAACCGACAAACTTTGAGAAAAAAAAGACTTTAGAATAAACATTTTTTGTTAATACTATTTTTCTCTACAATGTTTAGTTTTATATTATATACATAGTCAGAGAAATGTGTTTATGACTTCAGTTTGTCACTTTTGTATTGAAATTAATGAGGAATTTTTGAGCATTTACTGTAAAAAGAATGAATCATTTTAATGTATTTATTACGTGTTTTAAATTATTATACATTAAAATACAATTTATTGTTTCCGCTTATATATATTTGTTTATTGTTAAACAATTAGTAACAAACTCCTATTTCATACCATGTAGTACAAAACAAAACGTCGCAGAGAAAAATGGTACGTATTAACAAAACATGTTTATTTTGAAGTCTTCTATTTCCTTTCAAAATTTATCGATCTTATTTTTTAACACTCTATACATAGTTTTTTTTATATATTTACTTTATATATATATATATATATATATATATATACAGTTATCTACAGTTATTTACATATCTAAAAAAAACACATTTCAATATTAATTTCTCAAATAATATATATATTATCAATTTTGATTTTAAAAACCAAATTTATAACATTATAAAATTATATCTACAGTACAATAGCTATACTCTTGTATAATATGTAACCATACAATTTTCTAATCTTTTAATTTGTTTCTGTTGCAGGAAATCCTAAATTAGAAAAATGGACGCCCACCTCAATTCGACGTGCAGGATTGTGTGAGGATCATTTTCTTGAAGACTCCTTCACAAATAAAACTACAAAAGGATTAAAACGCAGTGCAGTGCCGATTCCTTTCGAGTCTCAAAATATGAACGTAAGTGATGAACACAATAATGTAGCGATTTCTTTAGAATCTGATAATATAAATAAAAGTAATGAAAATAAGAAAAGAAAAAGCATGGAAATGGAACAAGTGCTTTACTTACAAGAAGCACGAGAAGAAAGTATGAATAATATTGCATCGACGTCTGCTATTGCATTATCTACGTCTACTGTTATTAATGAAAATGTAATAGACGAGCATCCAGAATCACAGTTTATTGAACAACGAACAAATTCATTACGATGCTATCAGCCACGACATTTAAATTTTAATTCTTCTATAGAAAATGAAGATTTAATGGAATGGATGCACATTGAGCCTATACATGAAAGAGTCCTGCTTACTCCTCCGTTTAATAATAATAATAATAATAATAATAACAACAACAACAACAACAACAACAACAATACAGATATAATGAAATCTATGCATCTTGAACCATCGATGCATGAAAGAGTCCCGCCTCCTCCGTGTAATAATAAAAGAAATATTACAAATAGAACAGAAACTAATACAAAAGATGAAATAATACATAAGCTATATGCTAAAGTTAAATCTCTAAAATCTGAAAATATACGATTGCGAGTGCAAATAAGATATCTGAAATATCGCTTACGTCATATTCCACAAAAACGTAAAATGTCAAAAAAAGATAAACAAAAGAAAATAATATTAAAAAAATTGATAGATGAACAAGATCTACATCCTGTTGCAAAGGCGATGATAAATTTGCAACTGCATATACCCAATGCACCATATACAGAAGAAGAGAAAAATCTCTCAAGGCAACTGTATTATTATTCAGCCGCTGCTTTCTGCCGCTTAAGAAAAGCAGGTTGCAATTTTCCCGGGCAGCGAACTATTAGAAGATGGCTGGAAGAATATGACGTATGGCCAGGATTTTGTGATTTTATATTTCAAAAATTAAAGGAAAAGATTTCTTATTTACCAATAGAGGAAAGAGTGTGTGCCTTAAAATGGGACGAAATGGCCATAAAACCTTATGAAGAATATTTGCAAAAACTAGATGAAATAGAAGGCCTTGTTGATCTTGGTCCTCTAGGAAGAAAATCGGAAAGATCTAAATGCGTATTTGTCTTTTGCCTAGACAGTTTAAATGCGCGTCGTCCATGGCGACAGCCTTTAGCATATTTCCTTCCGGGAAAATGCATGAAAGCAGAACAAATAATAATATTATTGAAAGAATGTTTAGACCGATTGAGTGCAACGGGTGCTGATGTGCAACTTCTAACATGTGATCAAGGTACATGTAATCAAAGCGCTTACGCTCAACTCGGCATTAATCCAGAAAATACATTCTTTGTATATAATGGGAAAAAATATAATGCATCATTTGATTTCCCACATTTAGTAAAAAGATTGCTAAGTTTCTTTAGAACTCATGAAAATCTTTACTGTGATGGAAAAATTATTGCATCGTATTCTGATTTCGAAACAACATGGTCTGTTGACAGTGCCACAAAAGGAGGTTCAAATTTATTGTCTCATATTACAGAAGCGCACATTCGTCCAAATAATTTTGAATCAATGAATGTGAAAAGAGTATTCCAAATATTGAGCCACACTTTTGCAGCTGCAATAAAAACAGCCGGTCATGGAAAACAATTAGACACAATTACATGGCAAGCGACAGCTGATTTTGCAGAGCGCTTAAATAAAATTATTGATGCATGCAACGCTTACAGTATTAATATTTCATTTGGCGGCAAACGACCACTATCGTCTAAAAATCTGGATATTGAAAATCTATTAATAGATTTTGTCGAATGGTGCTCAAGATGGTCTAAGTCGGCAAAAAGCATAAGTCAAGTTCCTTGTTTTAAAGGTTTTGTTGTGACAGTAAAATCTATTCTTGAAACTTACAAAACACTTTCAACGCAATATGATGGATTTGAACTTGCGACAGGATTATGCAACTAAGACTCAGTAGAACATTTATTTTCGAAACTGAGACAACGCGGAGGATTTAATCCTAATCCAACTACAAGAATGATCCGATTGTCTATTAGACACATACTTTCTACAGGATACATACAAACTAGTGACAAAGGCAACACTCAATGTCCAGAAAGTGAAGCTCTTATAAATGAACCAAGTCAACTTGTAAAAAGGATCGAAAATATGAATATGAGCAATAACGTAATAGAATATGATGACTTCGAAGATGAAATGCTTCTTGAAAATGACACTATTCTTCTCGAAGAATTTAACATCGAAGAATTTGAAAATGTCAACCCGCTTGATAATTATGATGAAAATGCTGTCGCATTTTTTGCTGGGTTTATCGCGCGACGAAGCATTCAAAAAAGCAACTGTGACCATTGTAATGATATGATGAAAACCCCTATGGACGAATCGACGGAAAATGAAAAATATATAGAATATCGCGAATATGAAAATGAAGATGAAGATGCTCCAACAGTAACAAAATTAGTGCGCCCAACGACTTTATATACAAATCCCCCATAGCAAAAAATATCACAGTGATGTCACAAAGACATTGCTCTGTGACGATAAAGTATGTCAAAATAAAATTACAGTGATGTCATAGTGACGTGCGAATGTCCGCTTTGTAACAGATGTGATGTCATCATGACATCATTGTGATAAGAAATAGAATGTTATAGCGATGTAATTTATACAGATGTGATATCACTATGACATCATTGTGATAGGAAATGGAATGTTACAGTGATGTAATTTATACAGATGTGATGTCACTATGACATCATTGTGATAGGAAATGGAATGTTATAGTGATATAATTTATACGTCATAAAAGGGTTTTATATAAGAGAGACAAAGATTGGTTTTAACACGAGTAAAAGTACCAATCTTTAAAATTAATGAAATTCATAGCAGTGCTATAGCAGTGCTAAAAGGAGAGATAAACGTTCAATACAAGTTTACCGAGCATTTATCTCTTTTTAGCGCTGCTATAAAATATGTTTTTCATTAATTTTAAAGATTATTACTTTTTACTCGTGTTACAATCAACCCTTGTCTCCCCTACGTTTTTCTTTCAAATAAATGTAATTTATTTAATTACAATTTAATTACATTTTTATTTTTTAAATAATACATATACGTTCCAAAAAATATAAGCCATATTATTATATGTGTGTGTGTGTGTGTGTGTGTGTAACTATCATTTAATACACATTCACGTTAAATCACATCATTTAATCACATTTAATAACTATATCACTAACATATATATAAATAATACTTATAATAAATAATTTTTAAAGTAATTTTTTTTAAATTCTAGTTATCACTTTATCAGAATTATGAAAAAAAAATTGATACAATTGTTAGAAAACTTAAATGCGCATAACTTTTTAATATATAGGCATTAATAAAATAAAAATAGTGATTGTTCATTTTTTATGCTACAGCTATGCATAAAAATACTAAAATACTTAGAACTTTAAATTACTTTAATATTATTTTAATATTCAACTGTATATATTATTATAACTTTTCTCGTTCTACACTATATTTAAAAAATAATATTTAATAATTATTTTATTGCACTTACAACTATGCATATGTATTTAATACTGTAACCATTTAAATAATAAAATATATATATAATTACTGTGTATGAAATTAATACATTCAAAATAAAAAAAGTACATATGCAAAAATAAACTCTTTATAAAATCTATAAATAAACGTAATAATAATAAACTGTGCAATAAACGTAATAATGAACTGAATAATAAACGTTCAAATATTATTTATTATATATTAAAATTACTATATTTAATAACCTGTCCTGTCCTTTTTTTGTTTAGATCTCCTCATTTTCGCATCTCTTTTTTCGTTCTTCCTTTTTCCTAAAAAGAAATATGTGATTGTTATACATAGGTGCAATAAGTCAATTCTGCAATAAATATTCTATACAAAAATAACAATAAGTTCTTAAACGTTGTATTTAATTTAAAAAAACTAATACACGCAATAATGAACAGATAGTGCATGTGTTCACCCTCTTTAAAATCAGTTTCTTATAAAAATAAAAAGTTTGAGATAAGATGATAAAATAGTTAAATTGAGGTATATTATTATATATAACTTACAAATCTCGGTCAAATCTCTGCTTGGCTAAAATTAGCCATCTTGCAATTATATCCTCAACTTCCTTATTTGTTAAATTGCTTCTTGAAGTTCGCGCAGCATCTAACAACAAGTTTAAACAGATATGTGTGATTATAGATTACATAAAAATTTAAAGCGACTTAATTTTATATATATATATATATGTATATATACTATTCAAAATTATTTTATATTCCTATTGATATACATATTATTGAATGATGATATTAGAGTTCTAATAGCATCATCCAATATAACCATGCATAGAATGCTATATATAAAGTGTCAAAAATACGTCAATAAAAACATTTCTGTGATTAAATATTTATATACTTACTTATGATACATATAGTAATGCGAAGATTTTTAAAGGCATTTTTCAATTTTGCACCAGCCCAACTATATTCCATTGCTAATTTATTTGTTAAAATATGTTTCATCATGTATGTCGCGGACAATGACTAAATCCGCGAGAGCGTGAAACTCGGAGAGGAACTAGTACTGATCGGGAATAGAGATAGAGAGAAGGTCGGAAAGAAATTGTCGTTAATAGCTTTTCACTAGGTTAGTTTTTATTTTCACAAGAAAAGAGGATAACACTTCCACTCGAATGTTTGAATCACGCGAACCGGGCGGTGACGAAGAAAAGAAAACGGGAAAGAGTAGACGAACGGAGATCTTGACTCTGGTCTCTCTTTGCTGCACGCGACGCGACGGAGATCTTCGGGAGAGCCCGGATTCGGGCTCTACGCGACGGAAATCTTGACTCGAGGACGATCGGAAATGCAGCGACCAGATCGCGACCGCGAATAGTTAGGCGTTGATCTTTTCTAAAGAATAGTACGGAGAGCTCTCAACGAATCGATAGATTCACTCTTGTATTCTCGGTTAGACGAACAGCTAAGTGTGTCGATCGGTGACTCGAATAAGACTGAGACTGGAATTTTGTCATCGACGGCGAAAACTTTCAACGCCCATCATACGTGATCGGGGTTGTTTTGATGCGTGATTATCACGTGATCGTCGCGTGAGGATCTCGATGGTCGAGAGAACTCTCCAAACTTTCGGCGATTAACAATAAGCATTGAAAGTCGCGAAATTCTCGTCCGCATTCCGAAACAATGTACGAAATCACATCATGATGATCCTTACCTCCTAAAAGGCTCAATTGTCTTGTCTAAAAATATGAAATAATTTAATTAATATCAGTTTATGATCTAAAAATATCAAAATAATAAACATTTGTTTTTCTCTTATAAAAAAAGTTAACATTACTTTTCTTTTAACTTCTTTAAAATTATTTAACATTATATAAATAAATAAATATGTCCAAAATATAGCTTTTTATAAGACATTTCAATAAAATGTTTCTAATCGTGAGTATAAAATGATAATATTTTGTATATACCATTTCTGCAGCAACACATTTGTTTTTTAATTGATTATCAATTCTCTGTAATTGTTCTACGGTATCTGCTGGCAAATCGAAATCATAATCTTTATTTTCTTTTGAATCCGTATCCTCATTTCTTCTTATATGATTATCCAACTTTATTAAACGTTCATCAATTGTTGCAAGATTTAACAATACTGCATTTAGTTTCCTGATAATTAAATTATGAAAATCTGCAAAAATAATGATGACACATATTATTGTATATTTACTCAGATTATATATTGCGAATTATATACCATTTTAAATATATGTTTACAGTGATATAAATAAAAAAAATTAAAACTTTAATAATATATATGTATATAGGTAAGCTTTTACAAAAATTTAAAATTAATAACAGATATATTTTTACCTAAATCAATCTCAGCATTACAAGTATTGGATGTAGATATTGTATCTGAATTTTGTGGAACAAGGTCATCTTTATTTGCTGTTCGATGTTCTTGTGAACTTATAGATTTACTACATGTAACTGCAGAAATTTTTTTAGACTGAATATTAATTACTTTTTCATTACTTATTTGTATCAGAGGCTTAGTTATTTTCTTATCACTTTTTATCAGTGGTTTTTTTATTTCATAGGTCATTTTGCTTTTATTTAAATCGTTTGATATATTAGAAGCTTCATCTAAATCATTGCTTGTGTCAGTTCTATCTGAATTATCAGAAGAAGAACTTGAAATTTTTTTTACTCGATTCATTTTCTTATCACCTTGTATTAATGGTGTCTTTATTTCACAGATTTTGCTCTTATTTATTGTTAAAGCTTTTGGTGTATTAGGAAAATCATCTAACTCTAAATCATTGCGAGTTTTTAATTTATTGATGCTAGTGTCACTTGTATCAGAATTATCAGGAGAGGAACCTGTATTTTTTTTTGCTCGTTGATATCTCGATTTTTTGAGGTCATTTCCATCATCACCATCTATATCGGATATTTGTTCAGCTAATTTAAGTTTGTCTATAGCTTTATCATATGTATCTAAAACGTATAAAATTTTTGAATATTGAAAATTAGATTTTTGTTTTTATATATTTTATAATCAAATATCACTTAAAATTTAAATTTTAATATATACTTTTAATACATATATATTATAATTTTAATTTATATAATTTTTGATAAAAAAAATAAAATACATTTTTATATTACTAACCGCTGCTACCAAAAATACGGATTATTTTATATAATTGCCAATCATCAGAAGGAGATATTCTTTTCATAATTGCTTTATTTATCTTAATTTGACTTGTATATGATGGCCATTTACATTCCTTATTATTTTCAGTTAACCATTCAGAAGGAACAATTTGTAAACCATCTTCGAACTCCACAATATTATACGCCATTATAATAACTGTAAATAAAAATTTATCAGCATTAAAATTATAAATAATCTATAATATAATAAAAATGTGACGATAATAATAATAATAATATTTGCAATTTATATTAGAGTATTAGAATTACGTTTAATTATTTTATTATAAATGCAAATTAATATTAAACATATGTATTATTCAGTTGTGTGTAACATCGGAAATATAATATAATTTTTTTTATAAGGCATTTTCAACATTTTTGCTCTAATTTTATCAAATTCCCATGTCTGAAGATGAGAATATTCAGACATGATACCAATATTTAAAGTTAATGACGAAATAGGCTGTGTATATAAATCTTCCACTAACACAAGCACTTTGCCAATAGCATACATTTTATTGTCATTAGATTTAATGAAATTTAAAATTGACATTATTTGTCCATTTTCAAAAGAAATGCAATTATTTTTTGGATCATCACAGTTAATATAATATTATTGCAAAAAATTTTATATTGTTGTACAGAAATGAAATCTTTCGTAATAGGACCATCATAATGAGAGTGTGTAAAACATTTTTCCATATCGTATGAATTTGAATATATTTTGAATGTTTCATTATTATGTATTGTCTCAATTTCTGCAAATCTTCTTGTTAATTGCTGTAATGGTTGGTTAGTTTTACGAATTAATTTCTTTAACGTAGACATATAATTCTCAAATTTAAATGCACTGAATTTATCCAGAGCACCAAATTGTTTTACGTCTGCAGCAAGATGTAATAAATTATGAATATTATGTGAAATATATTTAGAACCGTAAATAACTTGAAATGATTTTACAAAATGTTTTAATAAATTTTCTGCATATTCTATAATAGAAGTTTGATATGTTAAAGTAGGATGTGCAAGAATTGTGATTGCTACATGTAATGTTAAAAAATTTAAATATACATTTTCTTGTAGTATTCCTTTCAATATAATAGGACCCGTATATAATAAAAATTGCCGATATTCTGTGGCTTTCCAATGTTTGATGTACTTTAATGATCTTGGTTTTCGAGCAAAATCAGAAAGAATATAATTGCGTAACTTTATTAGTTTCTTAGAAATTTTTTCTTTGTCTAAATTTGATAATCTTGTCTTAAGTGGTCCTGAAAGCCATAACATAATAAGTTTACGCATAACACCCAAACATACCAGGTGCATATAATCTAGTGGCACATTTGTAACTAAGCCTAGATTTGGCATATTTTTTAAAATTGTGTCACCAGTTTGATAATCAAGATTATAAGATCCAGTAAAAAATTCTTTATCATTACGTAACATCATATTAGATGTGTATGGAAAACATATATGTCCTTCTATATTATCACCTTCAATAATGCATTTAGTGCAACTATTATATCCAGTGTGTCCTTTTACATTTAAAATAAATGATTTAGCAGGAGCGTCACAAATTATTGCTTTAATTTCGACTTTTATGATCTGTCCCTCATAATCAATCCCATTATTTATAAAAGCAATAGCATCATCTACAAACATTTTTAAAAACTCGTTTGCATTTTTTGGTTTTCCTTCACCATAATATAAGGCAATGACATATACATTGTTTATAATATTATCTGCACATAATATTGGCCATAAACTCTTTGCGGAAGACTTATATATAGGTAAACCATCAATATTTATAAATAATTGAATGTTATCAAGAGCAAAATTCAATCTTTTACGTTCTTTAATAATTTTTAGAAGAGCTTTTTCGAGACCTAAGTGGCAGTAATCTCCGTTTTCAATTTGTATAATTTCAGTTGATTTAGGAGTTTGCAATAATGTACGTGGATCTTTAGGCAAAATATAATTAGTGTGTGTTTGCAATATCTGTAAAAGGCGACGGAGTGATTTATGTGATATCTTTTCTTCAATAGCCCATTTACTTATGTCATGTATAAAAGTTTCGTTATCATTTAAACACAGATTTTCATAATTGTTATCGACTATAGCTTGCAGCTTATTTGCATCCGTGTAATTTTGTATCATACAGGCATTATTTTCATTCAGAAAGTTAATATTATTTTCATCACTTTCATCACAAGATTGATTTAGATTTCTATCTGAGTATACTTTATCAAAATCACATAAAGATGAAGCATTCTCATCAACAACAATTAGTTGATCATTATTATTATTAATTATTGCCATAGAATCCGCAGAATCAGTCTGATGAGTTATCATATTTATATCTGTTACTGTGTTTCTTGTAACTAACCTTCGTTTATGTCTTGCACTATAAAATATTGAGTGTTTTCGTTTGCGACCCATATTTTTCACAAAAAATATTTTTTTCCCTAAATATACATATACAATGAAAAAAAGATATCTTGTTACAATAAATATGAAAAAATATAAGACAAACATAAGACAAAAAAATATTGTATATATACTAACCTTAATTTTTATGTTGATGTTTTTCACTTTCGTGTTAAATCACTTCTTATTGCTAAGTGATCTTCTGAGATCACTTATTTTGAGTCAAAATGTCCTCTTATGCAAATAAAAAACACGTGCTGGTACACCAACAATGACTGCGTATACGCTGCAGAGCGTTTTGGGCAACGTGTACGCGCCTACTGCGTTCACGGAGAGAACGACCACGGTCGGCGCAGGTTTCGGCAGAGTCGGGGTCGAGTGGGAAGACGCGAGCACGCTACTCAATGCCGTATCATTGCACTCTAAGGTCCCAGCGCAATTTACTCTATATAAATGGAATAGGTAAAATAATTAGAACATCGCGTTATCAAATTATAAATATATTTATTCTACTTTTTTCAAATCTAAAAATTAATACCAAGCATTCTAAAAATTAATACTAAAAATAATTAAATGTGATTTTTAAATCCGGCCTATAGAGCCACGCACGAAAATTAATTCTAATTTTCTAGAACTGTATCTCTTGGTTTGAGAATACTAAGTTCCATCAATTGACAATCCTCGAACTTACAACGGGAGAATAGGCGAGAAAAATATAGATCCGAAAGTCGCTGAATCGGGAAATAATTATTTATTAATACAATATTATTATATTTTATTTATAAGATAAGCTTAATTTCATGATTTTACTTTATTGTTTAACTCGAATGTTCGAAAAAATGTTTGGATTGCTTGTACGTGGGACCCTTGTGCCGGTTTTGCCGGGTCTGGCCGTGTGGCCTTGCCGTTGGACGGCGTGGAGGGGGCAAAATGGGCGGTCAGTCGGGTGGGATCTGCGCGAACCGAACGAAATGCGTGGTCGTTCTCTCCGTGAACGCAGTATACACGGTCACGCTTGCATTAGGGTTAGGTAAGGTTAGGTTACATTAAGTAGCGTCCATTAACGGTGACGTGATTGATTCTTTTACTTTTAGAACAAATCAACGTCAAGTCTTGACAAGATGACAACTTAGCAGTCATTCTGCTGAACGCGACTATTTTAAAGAAAAATATTTCAAATAAAAGTTGTTTGATTCAAAGGAGGTCATAAAGTAGATGATGCCCTTTATTTGATGAATTTTTTAAGAGATATTTGAAGTGGTGTTATTTTAAATTGGACACCCTAATATATATTGAGTTATAGCAGTAATAAATATAAATAAATAAATATAAATTATTTATTAAATATATCATAAATTAAACTTTATTTTTCTAATTTTAATTGTTGATCGTCACAGCACAACATCTTTATGATGTCACTGTGACATATTTTTGCTATGGGGATTTTTTATCATTATTGTTACATTTCGTGATATACTAGTTATATCAATGTGACATTTTTGATGATATCACTATAACATCATAAAGATGTTGTGCTGTGACGATTAAATATATTTTTTATCGTCACAGCACAACAGCTTTATGATGTCACTGTGACATTTTCTTGCTATGACAGATTTTTTTATCCTTATTGTTACATTTCGTGATATACTAGTTATATCAATGTGACATTTTACAATGATATCACTTCAATTGTGATTAATGATATCACTGTTACCTTCCAATAATCTCACAATGACATCACAGTGACATCACATTTTTTTGTCACCTTGTGACTCTATTGTGAGCTTATTGTGATGTCACTGTGACATTTTTTGCTATGGGGGATATTACTAAAACACAATTGATGGCATTTAATCGCACGTGGCAATATCATTGGGCATCTACAAAAATTCTTCAGAAAATTGTAACTGAATGTGTGCATGCAACGAATAAAATACATCCTGAATGGCTAGATAAAAATGAAGCATGTTATGATCATCGAATGCAAGCATTAAAATATATGATTACAGTGAAATTATATTCTCGAACGAGATACAGTAATCGTGCCGCAAAAACAACTAATATACCAAAAAAGAAAGTTAAAAGGTTTTTAAACAAGTAAAAAGTATATTAAAATAAAAATCATCTTGAGCACCATTATATAAAGAAAAAAAAGGAAAAATATAATAAAAGGAAAATATATCAAATCAAGAATAAAGTAAAAAAGGAAAGCAGGAATAAATAATATTTTAACAGACGTAAAAAAAGGTAAGATAAACATGAAAATAAAAAATAACAATAAATAATAAAACAATGTAGAACGCGGAAAATGCATTATTTTTTAAAATTAAATTTCAATATTTTCTTTTTTCTTTTTAATATTATATGTCTTTTATTTTTGTCATTTAGAAAAAATACTTTATTGCACCTTTGCACTATATGATTGGATTCATTATCAAAAATGTTTGCAAATCATATAGTTTAGCGCGATAAGTATTATATTCTATTAACGAGAAAAATACACATGTATTTTTCAATTTCATAGAAGATCGCAATCACAGTTGAAATAAATTGCATAAATCGTTATAACTTATCACGATATAAACAAAAGGAAAAGCGGTCATGCTAAGAAATTGTAAAATCATGCATTTTCTTATTATCAATGGCAATACAAGACATATAATATTAATAAAGTTTTAAGAAAATATAATACAGAAAAATATACAGGGTGTCCGGTAATAGTCGCATCAACCGTCGTGTGCAGGTAGAGCTAGTTAAACCGAGTAGAAAAGTCCTCTACCATTTTGCGATATTCTCAATAATAAGAGAGAAATAAATTAAAGAAAATCAGCCAATTCGCGCGATGATAAGCGTGCGGCGAAAAGAGACAGCCCACTCGGGGGTCCAAAGTTAGCGCTACTCGTATGGAGTTACTGTCTTTTGTAAAGCGCTCCTCCCCGCTTCATCGCGCGCTTAGCAACCGTGTAACATTATACTGTTTCTTTTCGCCGCATGCTTAGTAACGACATAAAACTGGGCTGTCTCTTCTCGCCGTCGTCACGCGAATTGGCTGATCTTTATTAATTAATATCTCTCTTATTATTGAGAATATCGCAAAATGGTAGAGGACTTTTCTACTCGGTTTAACTAGCTCTACCTGCACACGACGGTTGATGCGACTATTACCGGACACCCTGTATATATACATATATGTTGGCATATACGGTATTCTATAATTATATTATAGAGCAAGGTACATTTACGAATTCGTCGTCAAATGTATAATACACAATAAGTGATTTTCACTTATTAAAAAGATATCTCAATATATAAATAAATGGGAAAAGAGATATAAAAAAATATAACTGATTTTTTCAGTTATTTACAGGAAATCTATATTACATAGATTTTTTCGTGATAAGACCTGCTGGTTTTAGATTTATGCAATTGTTTCAAAACTGTGATTGCGATCTTTATGTCATGCTTATTAATATATGCCAACAAAAATTATATGTAACATATTAATTTTATTATTTATAAAATTCTGAATTCTTTTAATGCGTTCTACATTGAAAAAGATAAAATTTAATTATAAATGTTATATTAAAAAATATATATGTTACGATATTCCTCTTATATATTAATGTTAAATATTTTCTCTTTAATGTTATACATAATTAATACATTTCAATTACAGATTTTTTTCAATTTAAATAATTCATGGGGGGGTTTTTAGTGGGTGCAAGCCCCACATAACCCCGGGGCCGACCCCGAGGTATGCGCCGTAGGCATTTTCCCCTCCGGCACCAAGCAAAAAAAAAAAAAAAAAAAACGCGACCGGTACTTTTTTACTTAAAAAAAGCATTCTAAATAATTTTAAATTTAAATGTTGTTAATTGCTTTAACAAAATATATTTAATACTATATTTTATATATAAAAAAAAAGTTGGACCATATGGAATCGAACTCGAATCTTCAGACTTTGCTATAGTCGAAAAAGTGGATCTAGCACGGATATGAACCAATCGGTCGTTTTACTGTGGCACCGAAAGTGGATCTGGCTACGTAGTTCCGCCGGCTCTAAAATGGATCCAGTTAGCGCCACTGTACCAGCTAGAAAAAGCGTTGGACGAAAAACGGCAGCGTGGCCCCTCTCATTCTTCTCTCTGCTTCTGCTAAGACTCCATACAGAGAGAAACATGAGAGCGGCCACCGCGATTCAGCGGACGCGTGTACTAATGCGCCCCCTGAGAAAGTGTATATAAACTACGTCGTTACGCTCGGTAAAAAGCGTGGTAAATGGTTCGAATCCGTGATATGGTTCATATCCGAACTACTCGGATAAGAACCGAGTTAAGAACTAAACAGATGAGTCAGACAAGGATCAACAATCCATCGCTCTGGCTTTGTCTCACCAACGATGAGCGTCTCGTGGACTCGTGCGGCGGCAGGCACGAGATTTCGCCTTTCGCGCGTAGCGTTCCACGTAATTCGAGAAGGACAAAATTTTATGACGTTAAACTTTAGGCAATATATAAAAAATGAAATATATTAAATATAAGGTGTAAAATCAGATTATAAGTTAAATAAAAATTATATCCAGTTTCCTGAGTACATTAAAAAAATTGTTTTCTGACAGTGCATATTAAAAAAAATTGTTGAATTAATTTTGTTTTACATGAATAAATATTCTAATTTGCATAAATAATAAAAAAAAGTGCGAGTGACGGGAATTGAACCTGACGAACTACGTCGTAACGCTCGGTAAAAAATATAGAATATGGTTCGAATCCGTGATATGGTTCATATCCAAACTATTCGGATAAGAACCGAGTTGAGAACCAGATGAGTCAGACAAGGACCAACAATCGCTCTGGTTTTGTCTCACCGACGCTCGTGGACGTCTAGTAGATTGATTAGAAGTTGAGTAAGTAGTAATTAATTAATATTACACATTTATATTTACATGTGTGTGTGTTGTGAAGAATCTCTTATATTTATTATTATATTCCAGCAAACACAAAGTAAGAGTCACACATCAATATATTATAATTATCTAATCAACAGTTTAATTGCAATGTACGTGCAAATGCAACATGCCTTGTACGTAATAAAACATTGTATTGAATGTTATATGTTACTATCATTTTGTGTTTGCTGGGATATATGTACATATAAAACATTAAATATATTAACATAAACGTAGTATAATCATGTTTTTTTTATTATAGAATGGATAAAAAAGACGCAAAAAGAAAATTAAATTGATGGAAAGAGAGGAAAAACTAAAAAAAAGAAAGAAAGAACTGGAAGACTTATTAAAGGATTACAGTGGTGATGATGAGGCAGATGAAGAAAGGTATTGTTATATGTATAATTATATATATATATATATATATATATATATATATATATAAGGATGTTTCATTTTAAGTGATATGGTCCCCAGACAACATTATGTCTAAAATCGACGCATAAGACGTCTTAAAGATATTTTATAGACGTTTTTAAGACAAATGATAAAAAAATGTCTAAAAGACATCTTAATGACGTCTTTAAGACGTCTTATGCGCCGATTTTAGACGTCGTGTTGTCTGGGGTCGATTATCTATTATTGAAAAATGTTTCAGACAAAAGTTGCATATGGTTTGAAGGGTACATAAGACGGTACAATTGGTTTGGTCTTGGATAATTATTTGAAGGTCACGTGAAGGTCACCTTCAATTTCTTAAATGGAACCCCCTATTTTTTATTGCATATTCTTGTAGCTTATCTCAAGATCTTTCCAAAACACTGTAATTATTTTTTCATTAAGTACTTCTCGAGTTATAAGGCTTAAAGGTTAACAATTTTTTTATATAAAATGTACAATATTTTGTAAAATATTCAGTTTTCGGTAATTTTGACTTAATACTTTTATGCATGGAATAGTGAAACCAATCAATTAGTGTAAAGAAAACACATAGTTGGTTTTAAGAAAAAGTATGCAGCTGCATGTTATAAATTACATTTTCTTTTTTAAACAATTATCTGTTTTGTTTTATACCAATTGATTGGTCTCATTATCTCGTGCATAAAAGTATTAGGGAAAGATGATCGAAAAATTATTTTACGTGATATTTTACATTTTATGTCAAAAAATTGTGAATTTCAAACCTTAATAACTCGAAAATTGCTTAATGAATAAATATTTTATTATAGTGTTTTGGAAAGCTCTCGAGATAAGCTACAAGAATATGTAATGAAAAATAGGTAGTTCCATTTAAGAAATTAAAGGTGACCTTCACATGATCTTCACATGACTAAGGTCAAATCAGTGGCACCATCTTATCCCCCTTGAAGTTATACAAATTTTGTCTGAAACATTTTTTTCGTATCTTCCATATTTTTCGAGATATTTGCCTGGGACATTTAAAATGGGACACCCTGTGTATATATATATATATATTATAACTATTTTTATATTTAAAAAGAAAAAATATACATTATATAAAAAAATTACTTAAATTATAAAACATAAAACATAATTAAAAAAAAGAAATATACACATCTAAAAAGTAAAAGATAAACAGAATTGTAAAACGTTTTTTAAAAATGTTATTCAAAATACAATATTATTATATATTGTAAAATCAAGAACATTTTTTTTATTATTATATTTTTTAAGTTTTTATTTTTTAATGTATATATAATAAAAATACTTATATATTGCGGGCTATTATTATATTAACAAAAAATATTATTTGATATAAATATTAAGAACATTGAGACGACGATATATATATATATATATTATTTGATATGTTTAAAAGTTATAACTTCTGTTAAATTATATTAAATACTCTTTTAATTTTTTTATTAGATCATTTAATAAAAACAGAATTGTAAATCCTTTTTTGTACGCGCAAATATATATAAATAATATGTAACACACTAATACATTTTACATTTAAATATTTATTTATTTTTTTCAGATCCATTGCTGATGAGTTGCAGCAACAACAGCAGCAACATGATGTTGCTGCTGCTGTTGAAGCAGGTGGTTCTCGACCACAGCATCGGGCTGGTGTTAGGCGCGCCGAACGCGATGCGAGGTATGTTTATTAAATTTTGGATTAAATTTCGTATTTTATCAATAGAATAATACAACATTTATGTATACATATAATATAATATAGTCCCTGTAATTATTAATAAAGAAATAAAATATACAACTCGTTTATAGCTAGAAAATATTACAATTAATCTTAGACGTTATAATAATTATATATGCAGGGTGTTTCAAAAGGAATGGATCAGTATATTCAAAAGGACATAATTGTACTAACAATAAGGTAAATGCTTGGATATGCACCTACAATTGGACATTCGTTTTTTTTTTTGGTTTTTAAATATGGATATCTAAATTTTTAATATGAAATGTATATATATATTAAATGTACGTACATATGTTCATGGCTGAAAGTTTAGATATCCGCATTTAAAGATCAAAAAATATGAATGTTCAGTTATAGGTGCATGTTCAAGCATTGGTACTTATATCTTACACATCATTTTAATATCATTTTAATATCATTTTAATATCATTTTAATATCATTTTATAAACGTATTTATATAAACTTTTTTGTTTAAAATGATGTATATAATCATGTCCCAGAACACTAATTATTCCTTCTGAAATATCTTGTATAAGTATATAATTATATAAATAAATATTTGAATACATATATTTTATATATATAATGCATGTTTGTTACAAATTATTGTGTCTTATTACAGAAATAAAAAATAATTATAATTTTTGTATAAAAAAGATACTGAAGTTCTTTAAAAATTAAACTTTATCATAACTATATTATATTACAATAATTTTAAACGCGAAATAGACTCTTCAAGCGTTTTTCACATTATTTGTTACATCCACGGTTTGACTCCGCGATATATCGAAGCGCGCCTCGACTCGCGCACTCACACACTCGCGTCAGGAAATAATAAGATAAATTAAGAAAAAAGCTCAAATTGAACTTTAATTAACAACAAAAATTATATTAATTTTTTATTATACATATATATTATTTCCCGGCGAGTATGTCTGCGAGTCGCGGCGCGCTTAGATATATCGTGGAGTCGGACCGCAGATGTAACAATATACATATATAATAATATTAATACATGAAAATGTGTGTAATTTTGTGTGTGTGTGTAAATATATAAAATAATTATCTCTTTTATCAAGCTATAATATATACATATATATATTTCTCTCTGTTTTATAGATATAAATGGTCTGCGCATAGAAAACAAGAATTGTATACGCGAGACCAAATAGATGAAGAAGGAAATAGAGAAAGAAGAAGAATGGGAAGCAGAGGAGGAAGAGGAATGGGAAGCAGAGGAGGAAGAGGAATGGGAAGCAGAGGAGGAAGAGGAATGGGAAGCAGAGGAGGAAGAGGAATGGGAAGCAGAGGAGGAAGAGGAATGAGAAGAGAAGGAAGAGGAATGAGAAGAGGAGGAGTAGAAAGAGGAAGAGGCCGCGGAGCCATTATATTTAATTATAATTTTTAAATAAATTTGAATTTTTTACTTAATTTTTTATTTTATTTTATAAATATTTTCTCGTTCCTGATTTATCCGACTATCAATATATCGATTACTCTGGATATCAATGATATAGGCACCATCACGGATAAATACACCCTGCAGAGAACCGAGACTATTCCAGGCGGAATACCAGCTGTTTCTGACACCGATTACAGAAGTTTGTAGAGAATTATACTTGAAAAAACTAAGTAATTACATATTGGTACAATTAATTTTTTTATTAAGGAATATATACAATTTATTAGAAATAATATATTTCAAAAATCTCATATATCGAAATCTTAAATTTCGTTGGAATCGACGCACCGCGATCCGCGTACGGCTCTCATTGCCATTTAATTTCAATTGTTATATTTACTAATATAATTTTCTATTTGTATTATTTAATTTATATATTCTCTATAATTTATGTCAAAAAGAAAATAATATATATATATATATATAATACACACATATACACACATTATAATCTTAAAATGTCAATTGTTAGCTACTCATATAGAGCATTTCCAGGAGACGCCACGTGGAGGTCAATTGACATGTAACTCGGAATTCTTTAAAATATAGACATAATATTTGTTAATAAAAAATGTAAATATATATATCTTGCATCTAAAATTAATATATAAAAAAAGTAAAAAATTATTTCTATTTTTAAAAATTCCAAGTTAAGTGTCTCCCTTATTCGATCCGCCATAAGGCCGCGAATTTTTATTTATACTATCATATTTCTCATAAATTTCATTGAGCAAGTTGCAATCAATCTTTTATCGTACCGCTCGAAGAGCCGCGATCGTTTTACTCCGTTCCGCATTAAATGCCGCGAGTAAATGTACAATAAGTCAGATCGTACCGCTCGAAGAGCCGCGATCGTTTTACTCCGTTCCGCATTAAATGCCGCGAGTAAATGTACAATAAGTCAGATCGTACCGCTCGAAGATATATAAGTTTAAACGTTTTGTTACTTATTTTTTTTGCTTTACTCTTTATACTCTATTTACGAAACTTTATTTATTTGATAAATTTTTGACTTTCCTTTTAAATGCATTGCTTGTCTTTGCAGCACGATTATTATATCGTGTACGCGAATATATTTTAACAGTTAATAAGAATTTTAACGCTTGTACGTGATGATTGTAACACTTATCATTCGTGTCAAACCATCCAGCGTGCGTTTTATTTGTTGCACATATACCTTCATTTGCAATTTTCTCAACAACCTGTGTAGATGCCCAATTATGTTGCCATGTCCGATTGAAGCTCATCAATTGTGTTTTGATTACATCTGTAAAGAGGCTTGTTGGTCGAGTTAATTTCGTAACTGTTGGAGCATCCTCGTCTTCATTGGGATATTCACGATATTCGATGTATCTTTCATTTGGAGTTGCGGCTTCCATAGGTGTTTTTAACATTGTTGAACGACAATGTTGACAATTATTCCTTTCGATACATCGTCGTGCTACATATCCTGCAAAAAATGTTATCGCATTTTCGTCATAATTACTAAGTATACTTACATTATCCGTATCTATATCACATTCTTCGAAAATGTCTGCATGTTTATCAAGTAATTCTGTTACCGAGGCAACATTATCAACATTTTCATCATCGTCGTCATCATCAATAATAGCAAAATTATTTTCACTCATACAATTTTCAACCGTCTTAACAAGTTGATTTGGTTTATTAATAAGAGCCTCACTTTCAGGACATTGCACATTGCCTTTATCACTGGTTTGAATATAACCTGTTGAAATTATATGTCTGAATGACAGTCGGACCATTCTTGCGGTTGGATTAGGATTAAATCCTCCGCGTTGCCGAATTTTGGAAAAAAAATGTTCTACTGAATCTTGGTTACATAAACCTGTTGCAAGTTCAAATTCTTCATTTTTACTTGCAAGTTCCTTATACAGTTGAAGAATTGCTTGTATCGTAATGACAAATCCTTTGAAGCAAGGAACTTGATTTATTCTGTCTGGAAACTTAGACCATCCTGAAGATCATTGCACAAAGTTTAATAATAGATTTTCAATGTCAGGATTTTTTTTTGACAATGGCCGTTTTCCACCGAATGTGACTTTAAGACTATACGAGTTGCAAGGATCAATTACGTTGTTCATATGCTCTGCAAAATCAGCTGTTGTTTTCCATGTATTTGAATTTAATACTTTTGCATCACCAGCTAATTTAATTGCAGCTGCGAATCTATGGCTAAATAATTGAAACGCTCTTTTCACATTCATTGCTTCAAAACAATTCGGACGAATGTGTGCTTGTGTAATATGGGACAATAAATTTGAGCCCCCTTCTGTCGCATTATCGATGTACCAAGTCTTAACAATATCAGAATATGATGCAATTATTTCTCCTTTGCAATATATCTTGTCGTGCGTTCTAAGGAAACTCGCTAGTCTTTTGACTAAGTGCGGAAAATCATATGAAGCATAATATCTTTTATTATTGTACATAAAATACGGATTTTGTTCATCTACACCTAGTTGATTATAAGCGGCTTGATTATTTGTACCTTGATCACATGTTAAGAGTTTCACATCAGCGCCCGTTTCATTCAATTTATCTAGGCATATCTCAACTAAATCAATTATTTCCTGTGATTTCATACATTTGCCTGGAAGAAAATACGCCAATGGTTGTCGCCATGGATGACGTGCATTTAAACTATCAAGGCAAAAGACAAAGACGCACTTGGTTCTTTCTGCTTTTCTGCCCAGAGGTCCCAAATCAACGAGACCTTCTATCTCATCAAATTTCGAAGAATATTCTTCATAGCTTTTTATGGACATCTCATCCCATTTCAACGCACATACTCTTTCTTCCTCAGGGATTTGTGCAATTTTTTCTTTTAATTTTTTAAATATAATATCACAAAATCCCGGTTTTATATTGTATTCTTCTACCCATCTTCTAATTGTTCTCTGTCCAGGAAAATTGCAACCTGCTTTCTTTAAACGGCAAAATGCTGATGCTGAATAATAATATAATTGCTTGGAAAGCATTTTCTCTTCGTCAGTGTATCGCGTACGTGGTGTATGCAGTTGTAAATGTATCATGGTTTTTGCTACAGGATGCAATTTTTGTTCATTTATTAAATTCTTTAGATTTTTCTTTTTTCTGCTTTTTCTGGTTTGATTCTTTACACGTTTGTGTCATACATCGCAGCTGATATTTTAAGCGCCTTATTTTTTGACGTAAATTTAAATTCTCTATTCTCAATGCTTTTATTATTGTTTTTTTTATTATTATTTTTTTGAGTGCTATTATCTTTGCATTTCACGTTTTGATGTTTAAGAGGCTCCAGATGCACCTATTCCATCACGTCTTCTTCTTCCGCAGACATGTTGAAATTTAAAATTGTAGGTCTGTATGTCCGTAGAGTACACTCTTCTAATATATTTTCATTGTTAGGAAGTACTGTAGTACGATTTTGCATTTCTTCCACTTCAATATTTTGTTCATGTAGAGGCATTGGTTCTTGTAATACTATGTTTTCATCATTAGGACATTGCATTTGGATTTGCATTCCTTCTATTTCAATATTGTGTTCGTTTTCAGATGAGCCAGCGCTGTTATATGCGACTGGTATAGCATCTCGTATTAATCGTACTTTTGTTTCATTTATAAATGACGTGGCAGGGAAATGGTCTTCACACAAGCCCAATTTTCTTAAAGTGTTGGCAGATAATTTATGCAAATTAGTATTTCCTGTAAGAAATGTACAGAAATATTACTAAATGAAAATTACGATTACATGTTTACTTAAAGTTTACATACGTACAATAATTGAATAAATATATCGCGCGAGTGTTAATCCTAATAAAAAATAATCTTAAAAATAATCTTAAAATTAAAAAATTTTGGGAATTTTTCATAAATTAAATTTATAAAGAATTGTAAAAAATTAGATTTATTTAGATTTTAAAATATTTGTTAAAATAATTATAAAATGAAAAATCACAAGATATATTTTACATTATATATATATATATGTGTGTGTGTGTGTGAAATTCTTACAATTAATTCCTAAAATTAATTTACAATAAAAATATAAAATATCTCCATATTATGTAGGGAAGAACATCATCGATTTCGTTCAATTCTAAATGAGTTGTAATATATTAATATTATACTACATACTAAATTAATACTAATTCTACATCTTCAATATTCTGTGGAAAATAAAAATAAAATAACGTTTGCATTAATTTGTTGTCTTAAAGTAAAATGTATGAGAAATTTTCATTGAAAGTTTTTGTGCGTCTCATGTACCGTGTACGCGGATAAGTTTAACGAATAGTGTGCGTGGTGGAGTGAAGAAGGCGGCGGTTTAGAATGCTGCATGTTGCGCGTTCAAATCTTACTTCTTCCAAATTTTTTTTTACGTAAATTTTTACAAAATTTCTATTTAACAATAAATCAATGCATATGGAATAAAAAATTATTATTTTATTATTAAATTTAATACTAAATCAATACTTTAATTTAAATGTCATTCTTTATATTTCTTTTACATAATAGATGTAGTTTATCTCATTCATGTTAAAGAAAGACAAAAGTGAGATTTATCTGAGTTTTGATGTAAATGGAAAGCACCTATTTTAACGCCTGTTATTTATTTATACAAATAATATCGATTCATAATAAAAAAATTATTTAAAAATTCTGCTTTATTTCCATTCACAATTATCTTCGGAATCCTCTTTAGAAATTGTACATATTTTGAATATAAACTATTAGTATTAATTTATTAATATTAAATTATTAATATTAATAATATAATAAAAGAGGGCTAATTGAGAGCCAAGCGTGGTAATTAGTACGCTGATGTGTTCTATTAAAATAATTTTATTTGTTGTACGTTTCGGTCCTCATTTTTGAACCATCTTCAGCATGTGAGTAAAATCTAAACAAAGTTCTAGACACTACGGTGGCCCATCGCGACCAAAATCCGCATCTTATTCCAGTAATCGAAGAGATCGAACATCTCCACTTACTAAGCACATGTAACGAAGGGAAACGTACAACAAATAAAATTATTTTAATAGAACACATCAGCGTACTAATTACCACGCTTGGCTCTCAATTAGCCCTCTTTTATTATATTATTTATTACTAGAGCCTCTCATTTTAATAGTTATTAATATTAAATTTAATAATAAAATAATTTTTTATTCCATATGCGTTAATTTATTGTTAAATGGACATTTTGTAAAAATTTTCATGAAAAAAAAATTGGGAAAAAGTAGGATTTGAACGCGCAATATGCAGCATTCTAACCCGCCACCTTCTTCACGGCACCACGCATACTATTTGTTTAACTATCTTTATTTTATACTAGATATCAAACAAAGATAGAATGAGACATATGTTGACTTCCGTTAACATATCATATTCTATCTTTGTTTGATATCCAATGGAAAATAAAGATAGAATGATACTTGCATTCTTGTGTGTATCGCTAAATAACAAATGCATTAAAAAGCAGAGCAGAAAAATAAATGATAAATCGGATTTCTCAAATTGTGAAAATATGATTTGGATATGCCTGCGTGATTGGCGGAATCACTGATTTTCACTTTTCACGTTTTTACTCTAAAGAAAAGTTACATGATCGATACCCTGAACGTTCGCCAAAATCGAGGATATAAAAGTCCTCCCGCAATCGCGCGTACCGGCTCATTGTCAGTTCTCTGCTCTCGAGAAGAAAAGATAGTATCGCGTTTATCGAAAGTTCGCTTGTTCGTGCGATTGACCGTCGCTCGCGGTTTTCTTGCAAACTATTGTAAAAGTTCTCTGTTAAGCGTTTATATACAGGGTGTCCGGTAATTGTCGCCTCAACCGTCGTGTGCAAGTAGAGCGAGTTAAACCGAGTAGGAAAGTCCTCTACTGTTTTGCGATTTTCGCAATAATTATTGAGTTATTAATTAAAATATGTGAGCAAATGGGCGGGTAGAAAGCAGTGGGCTGGAATCGATGGGCATGTAAGATATGACTTGTTTGTTAGTAACAAAAGCATTATCTGATGGAGAGGTGGAGTCATGCAGCGAACGGCGAGCAATGCCGCCGCGCCGAAAAGTAAGATGATACTCTTGTTACTAACTACCGAGTCCGGCCTATCACTTTCCACCCGCTTATTCGTTCAGATATTTTAATTAATAACTCAATAATTATTACGAAAATCGCAAAACGGTAGAAGACTTTCCTACTCGGTTTAACTCGCTCTACCTGCACACGATGGTTGAGGCGACAATTACCGGACACCCTGTATATTATGAAATATAATTTTGTTTTACGTTACGCGATTCCTATTAAATTCTTGTGTGGACCTGCTGCGTCCTAATATCCTTCGCTCCATAGCGTACAGTGAGTATCATATAATTTATAAGAAATTAATAATTAAAACATAATGTATAGTTGTTGCACTTACCTGTATTGCGTATCCATATATTGCATCTTATCGTCTTTTTGCACTGGGAATTTAAATAGCCGTTTCCCATGCGATTTTACATTCTTGCAATCTTTATACATGCATCTACTGTAATAATCTACCACGGGACACTGACTCGACATATTTGTATATCGTATAATGCGATGCAAAAAGAAATTATAGAAACAGAAAAATAAAAAATACAGAATTTAAAAATAATAAATAAAAAAGAAGAAATCACGTAACAACACGTAAAAGGAAAAAGAGAAGTAAATTGATACAATAGAAAAATACACGCGTACACACACGCGATATTTAAAACTAATCGTATCAGATAACACAATACGTGTTGCAAAATATATAAATCTCACAAATCACGAAGCACCGCAAAACCGAACGTTACTCGTACATATCGTCACGCTGACTGAATCGTCGAGATATCAAGATTACCAAGTATAGCGCTGTTGCGCTTTTCTTTTGTTTCACCTAAATACAAGCACAACGCTCATATCTATAGCTTATCAAAAACTGAACACATTGCTCTTTAAAATCTATAGTTCTTTAAATCCTAGTGCTTTAAATAAATTTAATATATATATATATATAAAATTAACAAATCTGTTTATTGTAAATGTAAAATAGTTTATATATGTAAGTTGTATATATAAGTATATACATATATTAAAATTAAAATAATTAAAATAAATCTATATATATACATATATAATAATTAAAATAAATCTGTTAGATCAGGTTAATTAATTTATTTATTTATTAACGTCATGAAATTCTGTTTTCCGAATACGGAAACGCTACACGTGAAAGGTGAAATCTCGTGCCTGCCGCCGCATGAATCCGCGAGACGTTCGTTGGTGGGAAAAAGTCAGAGCGATGGATTGTTGGTCCTTGTCTGACTCATCTGGTTCTCAACTCGGTTCTTATCCGAATAGTTTGGATATGAACCATATCACGGATTCGAACCATATTCTATATTTTTTACTGAGCGTTACGACGTAGTTCACGTCTACTTTCTCAGGGGGCGCATCAGTACACGCGTCCACTGAATCGCGGTGGCCGCTCTCAGGTTTCTCTCTGCTTATGACCTATTGTGGACTCGGCCTTTAGATTTTTCACGCATGTGTACTGGAATTTTATAACCTCATTTTCAACAGCCGTCATTATAGGCAGAGAGAAGCCTGAGAGAGGCCATGCCGGCGATTTTCGTGGGACGCTTTTATTAGGCCGTACAATAGCGCCGTGCATCCACTTTAGGAATTGGAACTACGTATCCACATCCACTTTTCGATACCATCGATTATTTGGTTCATGTCCGTTCTAAATATACATCCACTTTCATTTCTAGAAGTAAAATCTAAAATCATTTTTTACGCATGTGTGTCCACACATCTTATATCCATAAATTATAGATAAGAAATACATTTCGCGTATATAAATAAATTTTAAAAAAGATATGTATATATATATATATATTTTATATGCGATATTTTACATTTTACCATATACATATATGTATACACTACGTACGCGCACGGATGAATATATATTATATATATGTGCGCATATATACAATTAAAATAGTAAAAGTAAAATTATATAATTATATAATTAAAATTAAAATTATATAATTAAAATAGTAAAAGTAAAATTATAATTTTATAATATATTTATTTACTGAATTTTTGCAATTAAAAGACATCAAACACGATTTAAATCGGATAATTTTTATTATTCATATACATTTATTAATTAAAAATTATCCGATTCATGCGTCATCGTGTGTTTGATGTCGTTCTAATAACTAAAAATTTCATTAATCTATTATACATTTACTTTCAAAAAGGTAAAATAAAAAATAAAGGTTTAAGTCCTTATATATTTCATAAGACATTTAAATTCGTAATTATATATTTGTTATATATATATATATATATATATATATATATATATAGATTAATTATATTAAAGGTCTCCGGATGTCGAAGCGAGGACGAGAACGAGATCATGTCGTCAGTTTCGCAGTCTTTTACGTGAGGCTTTCTTCATTTATAGTATTTCATGAATACATATGTATATGTCATCTTACTATAGAAAATAACATTTTTATAATTCGCATTTTGTCTGCTGAAAATAATTTTAATGGATTAAAATTAAAGATTAAATCATCCGATTTATGTCGTGTTTGGTGTCATTTTAATCGCTAAAATTTCATTAATCCATTAAAATTATTTCCAAATCGATAAAATACAAATTAAAAGTTTTAATTTTTATGTATAAAGTGTTTATATTCGCGTGAATTATCGTAGATAAGGGAAGGTTCCCGATGTCGTCGAAGCGAGAGCGAGAACGAATAAAGAGCGAACGCGATGACGTATTATCAAAGAGTTCCGAAGTCTCCTCGCGAGGCTTCCTTTATCTAATCTTTCATAGTACTCTGCGTTGATACCACTGCTT
>NW_028141160.1:1131142-1192641 GCF_030444845.1 Prenolepis imparis
AAGCAGTGGTATCAACGCAGAGTACTCACGACATAAATCGGATGATTTTTAATTAAAAATGTAATCAAAATTTTAATTACTTTTAATTAAAAATCATCCGATTTATGTCGTGTTTGGTGTCATTTTAATCGCAAAAGTCTCATTAATCCGTTAAAATTATTTTCAATTCGATATATTGCGAATTATCAAAATTTTATTTTCTATAGTAACATGACATATGATATATGAAAGATTAGATAAAGGAAGCCTCGCGAGGAGACTTCGGAACTCTTTGATGATACGTCATCTCGTTCGCTCTTTATTCGTTCTCGCTCTCGCTTCGACGACATCGGGAACCTTCCCTTATCTACGATAATTCACGCGAATATAAGCACTTTATACATATAAAAATTAAAACTTTTAATTTGTATTTTATCGATTTGGAAATAATTTTAATGGATTAATGAAATTTTAGCGATTAAAATGACACCAAACACGACATAAATCGGATGATTTAATCTTTAATTTTAATCCATTAAAATTATTTTCAGCAGACAAAATGCGAATTATAAAAATGTCATTTTCTATAGTAAGATGACATATACATATACATATGTATTCGTGAAATACTATAAATGAAGAAAGCCTCGCGTAAAAGACTGCGAAACTGACGACATGATCTCGTTCTCGTCCTCGCTTCGACATCCGGAGACCTTTAATATAATTAATCTATATACAGGGTGACCCATTTTAACTTAGGCAGCCAAATAACTCGAAAAATAAGCACACTACGAAAAAATGTTTAGAATCAAAATTTTGTCATTTCGAGGGGGACGTACAATGACGTTAAAATGAGCCCCCCCACTCCTCCCCCTGGGCGGTGAGGGGGGGCAAGTTTGAAATCTTAAATGGGAACCCCTATTTTTTATTGCATATTCGGAATCTTTGGCTAAAAACACATACAATTTGTCTGAAACATTTTTCTCGATTCATGATAGATGGCGCTGTAATCGACGAAATTCAATTTCTTCGATTTCTCTTACTGAGAACCCATGCTTACGATTCTGCAATAAATTAACAATAAAAATACCACGTTTTCATTGTTAATACTCGAAATTAGTCTTAAAACAAACTTCTCATTATTTTTTATTACTCATTAATTACTTCTCAAGAAACTGCTTTTAGCGTAACCCAGGAACAACGTCGTGGACGTAGCAGTTTTCTGTTCCCTTCGGGGTGCTTGATTAACGTGAGTCCCCTCGCCTCTCACAATTCGGGGTGCTTGAACGTGTGGTAACCCAGCCAGTGAAGGCAAGGTCGTGTGGTGATCCAGCCAGTGAAGGCAAGGTCGTGTGGTGACCCAACCAGTTAAGGCAAGGTCAAGTAGTGACCCAGCCAGTGAAGGCAAGGTCGTGTGGTGACCCAACCAGTTAAGGCAAGGTCAAGTAGTGACCCAGCCAGTGAAGGCAAGGTCGTGTGGTGACCCAACCAGTTAAGGCAAGGTCAAGTAGTGACCCAGCCAGTGAAGGCAAGGTCGTGTGGTGACCCAACCAGTTAAGGCAAGATTGCATTGTTATCAGCTCTCTCCGCATGGAGGAGATGCTCAAAGTGTGCACCATTATTTTCTAAGGATAACAGTAATCGACAGCGAAAGTTACGTTGTACATTTTCTAGCATTAAAGGAGTTATAGCTTCACAAGCTCTTCTTATTCTTTCCATCATATTCAATCTTGTCGTTGGAGCTTTACTATACACTGCATCTTTAACGTATCCCCATAAAAAGAAATCAAGAGGGTTCAAATCCGGTGATCTCGGAGGCCACAGAACTGGTCCACCCCGCCCTATCCACCGATTTGGGAACCTTTGATTCAAAAACATCCGTACAATACGAGCATAATGAGCAGGAGCACCATCTTGTTGATACCATAAATTTAGTCTAACTGCAAGGGGAACATTCTCTAGGTATGCTGGCAAATCATTTTCGAGGAATTCTAAATACATTGGACTATTAATTGGACGTTCAAAAAAATGAGGTCCAATGACTTGGCCATTGCAAATGCCTACCCATACATATAAACTCCAACGATGTTGATTAAGCACCTCACGATACCAATGTGGATTTTCTGGTGACCAATAGTGGCAATTATGCCTATTGAGACTACCATTGCTGATGAATGTTGCTTCATCACTGAAACAAACATTACTAAAAAAATCTGGATTCTGATCTAACATCTCAAGAGCCCATCTACAAAATTGTACTCTGAGTACGTAGTCGGCCTCACTTAATTCCTGTACCAGAGTAATATGATACGGATGGTAATTGACTGATCGTAACAATCTATGTGCCGTAGTTTGAGGGATTCCCAGTTCTCGTTCTATTTGACGGGTACTAATATGGGGATTTTGATGAACCATAGCCAAAACTGCGAGCAATCTAGGGTCATTATTATTATGAAGTCTATTCCTTCGCCTTTCGCGATGAAGTGGATTATTACGAGATCTCCTTTCAATGTTTATAATTTGTTGATCAGTAGGATGGCGGTGATTTGGGAATCGCTCCGCATAAGTACGGGCAGTAAGTCTGTAATTTCTACCACATTCGCCAAAGGTTATAAGAATATCGACTACTTCTGTAGGCGTATAATTTGCCATTTTACCAGAATTTTATCAGAGTACAAATGTTAAAAAAATACATAAACACTTGTGACTTTGGCACTAAATGGACAAAATTTTGGAGGGATACTTAGAGGAACTCCATCAGATGGAAAGTCCAAAATGTCTCGGTACTTTGGACCATTCAAGTTGCCTAAAGGGCAGGTTACGCTAAAAGCAGTTTCTTGAGAAGTAATTAATGAGTAATAAAAAATAATGAGAAGTTTGTTTTAAGACTAATTTCGAGTATTAACAATGAAAACGTGGTATTTTTATTGTTAATTTATTGCAGAATCGTAAGCATGGGTTCTCAGTAAGAGAAATCGAAGAAATTGAATTTCGTCGATTACAGCGCCATCTATCATGAATCGAGAAAAATGTTTCAGACAAATTGTATGTGTTTTTAGCCAAAGATTCCGAATATGCAATAAAAAATAGGAATTCCCATTTAAGATTTCAAACTTGCCCCCCCTCACCGCCCAGGGGGAGGGGTGGGGGGCTCATTTTAACGTCATTGTACGTCCCCCTCGAAATGACAAAATTTTGATTCTAAACATTTTTTCGTAGTGTGCTTATTTTTCGAATTATTTGGCTGCCTAAGTTAAAATGGGTCACCCTGTATATATATATATATATATATATATATATATATATATAATAACAAATATATAATTACGAATTTAAATGTCTTATGAAATATATAAGGACTTAAACCTTTATTTTTTATTTTACCTTTTTGCAAGTAAATGTATAATAGATTAATGAAATTTTTACAGTTATTAGAACGACATCAAACACACGATGACGCATGAATCGGATAATTTTTAATTAATAAATATATATGAATAATCAAAAATTATCCGATTTAAGTCGTGTTTGATGTCTTTTAATTGCAAAAATTCAGTAAATAAATATATTATAAAATTATAATTTTACTTTTACTATTTTAATTGTATATATGCGCACATATATATAATATATATTCATCCGTGCGCGTACGTAGTGTATACATATATGTATATGGTAAAATGTAAAATATCGCATATAAAATATATATATATATATATATCTTTTTTAAAATTTATTTATATACGCGAAATGTATTTCTTATCCATAATTTATGGATATAAGATGTATGGACACACATGCGTAAAAAATGATTTTAGATTTTACTTCTAGAAATGAAAGTGGATGTATTTAGCACGAACATGAACCAAATAATCGATGGTATCGAAAAGTGGATGTGGATACGTAGTTCCAATTCCTAAAAGTGGATGCACGGCGCTACTGTACGGCCAAGTAAAAAGCGTCCCACGAAAATCGCCGGCATGGCCTCTCTCAGGCTTCTCTCTGTTATAGGTTAAACTGTAGTGTATAATTCTGAGTCGAAAGTATTGAAATAATAATTTTTAATAAATAATGACGAATCTTACCGAGGATTTATTTGACGTCTTTGACGAACATGGCGATGATGTGGAGATGATACCGGAAATTTCGAATAAGTAAGACTTAATGCAAAACCTAATCTTTATGAAAAGCAATCTCTTGGCTATGGATTACATCTATTCGAATTAAATGTGCAGGAAAATCGAACCAGAAGCAGGAATAAAGCGACAGCTTGACACGGAAAATGACTTGAAGTCACTTAAGAAATTACGACATGATCCTATTCTGGATGACATTAAGTAAGACCTATCTTATATACCTGAAATTCAGAGCAATTTGTTAATAAATGGAATCACTAGTTTGAATATTTTTTAATTTTTAATTTTTTAAATACAAACTAATCCGAGATAATATATTGAATGTTAAGCATCTGTAAAATTCAATCATGGCAATTTATAAAAATTGATTATGTTTGCGTAAAAGAAACTTTTAGAATTTGTAAGATTTTATCACAAATCAAATGAATTCAGGTTGATAAAACCATTTATATCTTTTATTTTAAGAGTAAATTAATATTGCAAAAGTGTGTATTTATCTATAAACCATTATACAATTTTTAAAGCAGTATATTCTATATAAGTAATAATACTATATGTATATGTAATAGCTTTAGTTAATTTATATTTTTGATACTACTGCATATTATTATTTTATAAAACTGCAATAAGTATAATATGTAGATACACATTTTTTAAGTTTGTTCAGCTATATTTAATTATTAATTTAAAATTAATATAATATTTATTTAATAACATGTAATATATAATTATTATGAGAGAATTATAGCATGCAACTACATCAAATTACATCATTATTTCTTCAGCCTAGAAGATATGGCATGTCGTATAAAAGTACACAATATAGAGACTGTCGAATCTTGTATGCACGAAATTGCTATTCCTCCTGATCAAGAATACATACCTTTGGAGCATAAACAGGGTAAACCAGCCAAGGAATATAAATTTATACTTGATCCATTTCAAAAGGAAGCAATTTTATGCATTGAAAATAATCAGTCAGTTCTTGTTTCCGCTCATACTTCAGCTGGTAAAACTGTCGTAGCTGAGTAAGCATCTTACATTTTACATTTTCAAAAATATCATCTTTAACAATCTTTTCCAATGACTTTTTCATTTTATCATCTTATGATTTGTACAGGTATGCAATAGCGTGTTCACTTAAGGATAAGCAGAGAGTTATATATACAACCCCAATTAAAGCGTTAAGTAATCAGAAGTATAGAGAGTTTCATGAGGAGTTCAAGGATGTTGGTCTTGTAACAGGTGATGTTACTATAAATCCAACAGCTAGCGTATTAATTATGACTACAGAAATCTTGCGTAACATGCTGTACAGAGGTTCAGAGGTTTGTCTTATTATTAAAACTATAAAAATATGACGTATTCTATTTCATTACAATTCAGATGTATTAGTGACCAATTATTTGACTTATTTAGAATTGATATTTATTCACAAAATATTATTAAGAATTGATATAATAAAGTATATAATATAAGAATGTTAATATAAGAAGAAAATTATATTTTCACTATATTATTATTTATTATTATATAATATATATATAATTTATTACTATATATAAATATTTTTAGAAAATCATATATTTATATAACATCTATTTATGTGTATAAATCTTGTATATAGGCGATGCGCGAAGTTGGTTGGGTGATCTTCGACGAAATTCATTATATGCGCGATAAAGAGAGAGGCGTGGTGTGGGAAGAGACGCTTATATTGCTGCCGGATAACGTACATTATGTATTTCTCTCTGCTACCATACCGAATGCACGACAATTTGCCGAGTGGGTGACGCACTTACACAATCAGCCTTGCCACGTGATCTCCACAGACTACAGACCTACCCCGTTGCAACATTACATATTTCCAGTTGGCGGAGATGGTATTCATCTGGTCAGTGATAATTATTTTTTATTTTTATACATATGTAAAAAATGAATATAAATATCATATACATTATTATTATATAATAATGTATATGATATTTATTTTATCAAAATAATCCTTTCATCAAAAGAAGTATTTAGAAAGGACTTAGAGTATATTAAATAAAGAAATGTATTATGAAATTGTGCCTGATAAAGAAATGAAAGATTCATCTACTAAATTTACTAAATCTATTGTATTACATACAGGTTGTAGACGAGACTGGTCAATTTAAGGAGGAAAATTTTAACAGAGCCATGGCCTGTCTGCAGAATATAGGCGACGCTGCTAAAGGTGATACGAAAGGACGCAAAGGTGGTTTACGCGGCACGAACAGCGGACAAACGAATATCTTCAAGATGGTAAAAATGATCATGGAGAGAAACTTCGCCCCCATGATAATCTTTAGTTTTTCGAAGAAGGACTGCGAGGTTTACGCCATGCAAATGGCTAAGTTGGATTTGAACACGTTGGAAGAGAAGAAATTGGTGGACGAGGTGTTCCACAACGCGGTGTCCTTAACGACGAGGACAAAAAGTTACCGCAAGTTACGAACTTGCTGCCGCTCTTGCGACGTGGAATAGGTATTCATCACGGTGGACTTTTGCCGATCTTAAAGGAGACGGTCGAGATATTATTCGGCGAAGGTTTGATCAAATCCCTCTTCGCCACCGAAACATTCGCGATGGGCTTGAATATGCCTGCGCGAACGGTCCTGTTCACGGCACCCCGTAAATTCGACGGCAAGGACTTCCGTTGGATCACATCCGGTGAATATATCCAGATGTCTGGCCGCGCGGGCAGGCGAGGCCTGGACGACAAAGGGATCGTTATATTAATGATAGACGAGCAAGTTAGTCCAGTTGTCGGCAAGGCTATCGTTCAGAGAAAGCCAGATCCGATCAACTCCGCGTTTCACTTGACTTATAACATGGTTCTTAATCTTCTTCGCGTGGAAGAGATCAATCCGGAATACATGTTGGAAAGAAGCTTCTTCCAATTTCAAAATCAAGCTGGCATTCCAGCTTTGTATAACAGTGAGTCGTTATTCGCTGACATTACTGATAGTTTAAAAATCGTGAAAATTAATCCCTTTGATTATCTTTTTTTCTTTTACAGAGGTAAAGGAATTGTACACCACCTACAATACCGTGAACGTCGAGAGATACGATGAAATTTCTTCTTATCACGATATACGTGAACAGCTGGATCGGCTGAGCGGAGAATTTCGATCGTTTTTAACGCAACCGGAGTATTTGGTGCCATTTTTACAACCTGGAAGATTAATAAAAGTGTATATTTATCTATTATACGTGCATTCTTGTGTCATTTTTGACGAAATTTTTGCTAAAATTAATTTATCGTGCGTATTTTGCAGGTGAAACCTTCGATTGGGGTATTATAGTGAACTTTAAGAAAAAAAATCCGAAGAATCCAGTAAAAGATAAGACTGTCGACGTTTTACTTCACATAGCGAAAGATTCCAAGGAAGGCACTCCGATTCCGTGTCGCGAAGGTGAAGAGGGCGAAATGGAAGTGGTTCCTGTTTTGCATAATTTAATTTCTCAAATCAGTTCGCTCAGGTTGTATTATCTGAAGTATCTCAGACCGTCTGATAATAGAAAGAGTGTGCTAAAAACAATACGAGAGGTGAAGAAGAGATTCCCAGATGGTCCGCCATTACTGAATCCTATTACAGATATGCACATAGAGGATCAAACTTTTAAAGATATTGTCAAGAAAATTGAAGCGTTAGAAAAAAAAATTGTATGCACATTCTTTGCATAAGGTAAGTGATAAATATAGAATATATATAGAAATATATATAGAAACAAAAGTGATAAATTGGAACGCAGTCTAAATATTGTACACATGATTTCAAATTTTTGACATTTTTATAGTAAAGTATTATCAAGACAAATTCCATAACATATCAATGTGTCTACTTAAATCTTGTGAAAAAATTCCATAAAAATTCCCGGATTTTTTATTAAAAAAAAAAATTTCTGAAAAAATGCAGTTTTTCTAAAGAGTAGACACCCTATGTGTGTATATTTGCAATATATATTTTTATAAAACACTCAAAGTTTTTTATTTATTGCAAGATATTCTTAATTGTTCAAAATTTGTCGCATTGTATGTATTCTTTTCTTATTCAAATTGTAATTTTATAATGTTTACAGGATCCTGATGTAAATGCATTATATGAACAGTTTTTGCACAAGGAGGAATTGGCTATACAGCTTAAGCAAGCCAAAGAAGAATTCAAGCAGGTCAAGTCGATACTTCAGATGGACGAACTTAAATGCAGGAAACGAGTTTTAAGAAGAATGGCATATTGTACATCGGCGGACATTATAGAACTAAAAGGACGCGTAGCCTGTGAATTGAACGGTGCCGACGAACTATTAATGACAGAGATGATCTTCAATGGTCTCTTCAATGCTTTAAGCGTGCCGCAGATGGTGGCATTGATAAGTTGTTTTGTATGCGATGAAAAATCGAACGAAATGCCTAAAAGCACAGAGGAATTAAGCGGTCCTCTCAGACAGATGCAAGATCTGGCGCGAAGGATAGCGAAAGTCTCGACGGAGGCCAACTTAGAATTAGACGAGGATGCATACGTCGACAGATTTAAACCGTATTTAATGGACGTTATATACGCTTGGTGCAAAGGCGCAACGTTCTTACAAATTTGCAAAATGACAGATATATTTGAAGGTAAATATATTAGCATATATAAGATGTCTCGCAATAGGGTGTCTATAGCTTGACTATGTGGGATATCGTAGGAAACTACTCCTGAGATTTTAAGTATTATTTTAAGTAAAAAAGTTCAAATCAACAATGGGTTCCATGTTACAATGGTTCCTCAAACTCAGAAATTCCAAATTATAATTTTGTGATTTAATTACAATTTTATTTTAAGGCTTAAGGAATACAGCACATTCTGAATTAATTCATATAATAACAAGTTGTAGTTTGATGGAATGAGGTGATAGCATTATGTTATAATTTGAAAAAATAATCTTGCAATTGGGACCCATGTTGATTTGAACTTTTTTTTATTCAAAATAATCCCAGGAACATATAATCAAGCTATGGACATCCCCTATTGGAAGACCCTGCACATCCTGCCTTTTAAGACAGAGATAAATCTCAATTCTTATATTTATCTCTTTGTATAATAATGTATTATATATATCCTAAAATACATTTCAGGATCTATTATCAGGTGCATGCGCCGCTTAGAAGAACTGCTTCGACAACTGTGCCAAGCTGCAAAGGGTATTGGAAATACAGATCTAGAAAATAAATTCAGCGAGGCGATCAAACTTATAAAACGTGATATCGTGTTTGCGGCGTCTTTATATTTATGATGCAAAGGAAAACAAACTAGTATTTCAAAATTAATTTTAGCATATTGTTTAATTTAGCAGTGCCTAGTTTTTTTAATTAAAATTTTTTAATTTTTTTTTATTTGTATTAATTTTAATAATTTTTTAATTTTTATACTATTCTACATGGGTTTGCAACTTAAATTTTTCACTGGTTCATTATACGACTCTATAGGTTTGCAACTTAAATTTTCCACTGGTACAAAAGTTTCTACTTTCACTTGGCGCGCAATTTTTTTTATATCATTACTTTTGTAGTACGATCTACATGGGTTTGCAATGGATAATTTTTCATATGATTCTACATGGGTTTGCAATAGGTAATTTTTTATACTACAATTCTACATGGGTTTGCAATGAGTAATTTTTCATACGATTCTACACATGGGTTTGCAATGGGTAATTTTTCACTACTGGCGTGCCCATACTAGGCGCCTTTTTTTACCTTTTTTTTAAAGGTAAGTTTTTATAGTATTCTTAATCTTGTTTTAAAAATTCGACGCAATCATATCTTACATATTGTTATTTACACACCTGGACCTAATAATGGTGTTGAATTGTTTATCAAGGCAGAGAAAAGTATAGAATCGAAGGGTCTGAATAGCTCAGATGGTGAGAGCAGTTGCCCGGCAAGCGAAAGGTCTCGGATTCGATTCCCGATTCAGCGACTTTCGGATCTATATTTTTCTCGCCTACATTTCTTTAGGGGGGACAGAGGGGATCTTCGGAATTAAATATCTCGAATTGAGATTGTTCCGTAAAAAGTCTTGGCGGTGTACCAAGCAAAATTTGTGCCCCGTGCACAATTAGTTAATTCCAACGAAAAATTAATTTTCGTTGGAATCGACGCACCGACATCCGCGTACGGCTCGAATAGCCTATCTATTACCTATTTATATTTGATATATAGCGAGCCTTTATATTCTTAGTGTTGGTGAATTTAGCTCCAACAATAATCCGATTTCCTGCAACAGAACAAGAACGTGAAGAAAAGGCCCAAGAATTAAAAAATATATGTGAAATTGATGGAATTGTGAGATGCATAGATGGCACATACATTCCTATTAGAATCCCAGTGAAAAAATTTCGTCATTCATATGTAAATAGACATGATGAAACTGCACTTACTCTACAAGGTATATGCGACGCGAAAAAAAAATTTATAGATTGTTTTACTGGAGTATCTAGTAAAATGCATGATGCTCGTGTGTATGACTTATCTTTTGTTAAAGAAAAAGTGTCTGCAAAGGGTGATTCTTATCACATTATTGGCGACGCAGCCTATCCGATAGCTGTAAATCTTTTGACACCATATAATGGGAATTTGACACCAGTACAGGCTAATTTTAATCATCATTTTTGTAGAGCCCGAGTTAAAATTGAGAACACGTTTGGATTATTAAAATGTAGATTCCGACAATTAACAAGACTTGATATGTGGTCTGTAACATTAATGTCCAAAAATTCATTATATCTTGCTGTGTATTACATAATTTATGTATAGAAGGAAATGATATATTCGAATATTCTGAATATGAAGAAGTTCCATTTCCAATTCAGCAATGTACTTATAGTAACAACAGAATAAGAATGTTAGGACAATTAAAACGTGACCGCATAGCGCTTGATTTGATATAAAATTTGAAACCTATAAAGAACGTACGTAAATATAATATTTATATGTATGCAAGTAATGCCAAATGTATTAATTTTATTGCTATAGAATAGAACGTTTATTATGTTAATATAATGTTTATTATAAATATCTCTCTAAATATAAAAAATGTATTCTAAACATAAAAAGTTTATATTTAGGCCGGTATTCATAGTCCGATCTTATATTTAAGATCGTCTTAAGTCTGGTCGGAGGTTGACTTAAGATCCCATTCAACCAATCAAATGGCTGCGTAGCATCTCAAGCTCGGACTTAAGACGATCTTAAATATAAGATCGGACTATGAATACCGGCCTTAGAATGTACATATGAAACTATAAATTAAATACACTTGCTTTGATAAGTTTATTACTGCCTTTTAATAGAACATATATATTTAAATTTATTAGTAACAGCTTTCATAATAATAAAATATTAAATAAAAATTGTAATAGAGAGCATCACCATTTTATTAATATATTTTTTCAATTTTATTTAATATATTATTTTATAACATATTTTTATAATATTTAATAAAACAGTCTTTAAAAAAAAATATCTTCAATATGACTTAAATCTTCTCTCTTTTTAACTAACACATATGATCAATTAATATTGCAATGTTTTCCAAATCTTACATTTTAATCTTACAATGTAAACATCATAATGTTACATAAAGTATACCCATTATATTATAGAGCAAAATAAAACAAAAAAATAAAATTTTACAATAATAAAACAAAAAATTATTGATGCATTTTCTACTTATTCTGTTTTTTGACAGTTCTTTGATATGACTTTTTTATTCTTAACTAAAACATTTATGAAATAATAGATTAATATCACAATGTTCTCCTAATCTTACATTTAAATCTTAAATGTCGCGGGAAAAAATGGCTCATGTATAATTATATATAATTATATATAATTATATATAAACATATATAATTTATATATAAATGTATATAATTATATAATAAAATTATATGTAAATTATATATAACCTCATACACGGTTATATATGACAATATATAACATCATACAAAATTATATATAACTATATATAATCATGACCCGGGAAAAATGACCCATGTATAATTATATATAAATATATATAATTCATATATAAATATATATAATTGTATAAAATTATATGTAAATTATATATAATCTTATACACGGTTATATATGACAATAATGCACTATTTAAAAAAAAATATATGACAATATATAACATCATACAAAATTATATATAATTATATATAAATCACATTTATTTATTTATTATATACTGAGAGCCGTTAAAAATAAAAATATTTCTTAAAAATATTCTTAATTTATATATTTGCGTCTGGGCCCAGTGTGGCGATATGGGCCGGGTTTTATGCGCATGCGCGGCCGAAACAACGGCGTATCATGTTAGCTATCAAGTGGGCGCTAAAGTCTTGGCGGCGGGCGGCAGGCCTAGTGACAGCTGACAGCGAGCAGTAAGGGTTAGTTAGGTAAGTCGATTAATTATAAATAATATTATTTATTATATATTTATTAATATAATAATATTAAAATGGATAACGTAGGAAAAGGAGCAATTAAAAAACAGAATTAGGAAATTTCAAAAAGCATGGCTAGATGAAAATATTTTTAAAGGATGGTTGGCTCCTCATCCTGTAGAAAATAAAGCAATTTGTATAATATGTAATAAGACCATCAGGTGCTGCAAAACGGATTTAATTAAACATTCTGAAACATTTAAACATTTGGAAAATTCGAAAGAAATTAATTCCGAAAAATAACGCGACTGAAAATACAAGCACATTAACGCATAAGGATAAAGTCAAACGCGCAGAAATAAAATTAGCTTCTTTTTTTGCAGAGCATAACGTTGCTTTTCGTACGGTGAATCATTTAATTCCGTTATTAAAAGATATTTATATAGATTCTGAAATTGCACAAGATGTTTCACTTGCTCGACATAAGTGCGCAAATATTATCACAAAAATTATTGCAAAACGCGAAAATATTGTTCAAAACTTACGAAGTTGTAAATTTTCCATTTTAATTGAAAGCACAGATATTTCAGACACCAAAGTAATGTGCGTTCTTGTTTGATATGTGTCACCTTTAAATAAAAATGTTGTAACGCAGTTATTAGAATTATTATCTTTAGATGCGACAGATTGCACCGCGAGTAAAATTTTTGAAAATTTTAAAAATCTTTTAAAAGAAAAAAAAATTCCTATCAAAAATATTGTTGGAATGGCATGTGATAATGCATCAGTAATGACAGGACGCAATAACTCTTTTATGTCTCGTTTAAAATTAGAAATACCAGAATTAATAACATTAAATTGCATTTGCCATTCTTCCGCGATTGTAGCCAGTAAAGCGTGTGAAAAATTGCCGTCATCTTGTGAAAATTTAATTAGAGGAGTTGCCACTTATATTTCGGGCAGTGCAAAAAGAAGTGCAATTTTAAAAGAGTTTCAAGAATTTTTCAATGTAGAGAGAAATAAAATTTTAAAATTATCTAGTACTAGATGGCTTGTATTACACAATTGCGTTGTACGACTTCTCGACAACTGGGAAGTTCTAAAAAATTATTTTATTTTAGCGACAGTAGAGGATAAAACGAAATCTGCGGAAACCATTTTAGCAATGTTAAATGATAATTCAATTAAGGCATATTTATTATTCTTAAAATATTCATTAAATTATTTTAATAGTTTTAATGCTTTATTTCAGTCACGTGATATTTTAATTCATAAATTATATTCAACTAGCCAGAAATTAATTCACCAGATAGCTCAAAATTTCATAAATTTTAATGCTCTTAAAGATATTTCTACTTTAAATATAGACGATCAAAATAATATTCAACATATTGAAAATATATATCTTGGATCCGAATGTAATACATTATTAGAAACATTATCTTTGGAATGCGCGCAACAAATTAAATTAAAATGTTTAGATTTTTATATCACAGCAGTTCGAGAAATGCTGAAGCGTTTACCATATAAAGATAAATTATTTGAACAATTAACTTTTCTAGAACCGAAGATTGCTCTTTATGAAGAAGGTAGACTTAAAATTAAAGATTTAACCTACATTGCTACGCGATTAGGACATATTGATATCACAAAGTTAGCTTTTGAATGGAGAATTTTGCCATCATGTTTTGATGATGAGCAGAAAACAGAGTTAGCGTCTTTAAAAATAGATCTAATGTGGAAAAAATAGTAGAATTTAAAGATATTTCTGGGGAAAAAATGTTTCCAAATTTAGAATCTTTAATCGAAATAGTTCTTTCTTTTCCCCATTCGAATGCCGAGGCCGAACGAATTTTTTCAATAGTAACAGATATAAAAAATAAAAAAAGGAACCGATTGTGTAATGATACTGTTTCCGCGATTTGTGTTATTCGGTCTCATTTTCAATCACAAAACATTAATTGTGTAAACTTTGAAGTAGACGCCAGGCATTTGGAACTGCATAACGCGCAAAATTTATATGGAGAACAATGCACACCTGATGGTTCTTAATCATTTTGTTTTTTCTTTCACTTTTAAATATTATTTTATTTTACTATTTTATTATTTCATTAATTTTATTTAATTATTTTATTTTGTAGAGTCACACATCTAGCCAATATTCTCTTAATGCATGTTAGTTATGTGTTTTTATAAACTTGTTTCTTTTCAGAGTTTTATTATTATTCTCTTTTCAGAGTCATAATATATCTTAATAACGTAAACTTGTGTACCTGTAACGTAAACTTGTGTACCTGTAAAAGTCAAAGCTTTGTGTAATTTTATTTTTATAATTTTATTTCTAAATATATAATTATTATTCTATTTTTATTTCTATAATTATTTATTTTATTTAGATAATTATAATTTGTTATATAATTAAGTTTATAACATTAATTTGATTTTAATTATATTTATATTTAGAGTTTCATATATATATATGTTATAAAATCTATTTAAAACGTTATTTTATTTTTAGTTTACTATAAGATATAGTTTATTATAAAATATAGTTTATTTAAAATTTATTATCCGATGTTTCTTTATTATTCTAGTACGTTAATATTTTTTGTTTATTAATTTTGATTAATTTTTTGTTTATGAATACTGGTAAGGTTTTTGGCAGTTTTCCTTATCCTTGCAACAAATGTTGGTATTCTTTAATATTTTTCTACCAAATAAAATATTTTATTTTGAGTTATATTAAAAGTGTTTTATTTTTAAAGTTATTTTAGCCCTTTCCCCTTTTCAGCTTTTTTTTATTTTATTCTACAATAATAAATGGAGCTAATTATATTTTTATATATGTGCGCGCGCGCGTGTGTGTAGACAATTTTTGTTTATTTTTGAGAATTGATAAAGAAAATGTTGCATATATATATATATATATATATATATATATAAATCGAAAAAGTTCATATATATATGTATATATATAATTTTTTACCGATTCTCAAAAATTAAAAAAAAATTTGCGGGGCGATTAACGATACCCCTCTTTCTTGGAAATAGGTACTTTACTGATAGCGTACTGGCCGCGCATGCGCGAAAAACCCGGCCCATATCGCCACACTGTCTGGGCCTAATTCATGGCGCTATTTACCAACATACATTATAAGGCAAATGAAAAGTATAGGATCGAAAGGGTCTGAATAGCTTAGAGGTAAGAGCAGTCGCCCGGCAAGCGAAAGACGCGGATTCAATTCCCGCTTCAGCGACTTTTCGGACCAATATTTTTCTCGCCTATTTTCCCGTTGTAAGTTCGAGGATTATTAATTGATGGTACTTTGTAATCTCAAACCAAGAGATACAGTTCCTAAAAATTAGAATTAATTTTCGTGCTTGGCTCTATTGGTCGGATTTAAAAAAATCACATTTATTTATTTATTATATACTGAGAGCCGTTAAAAATAAAAATATTTCTTAAAAATATTCTTAATTTATAATTATATAATCATGATCTGCGAAAAATGGTCCATGTATAATTATATATAAATATATATAATTCATATATAAATATATATAATTGTATAAAATTATATGTAAATTATATATAACCTCATACACGGTTATATATATGACAATATATAACATCATACAAAATTATATATAACTATATATAATCATGACCCGGGAAAAAATGGCCCATGTATAATTATATATAAATATATATAATTGTATAAAATTATATGTAAAATATATATAACCTCATACACGGTTATATATGACAATATATAACATCATACAAAATTATATATACATATAACTATATATATAATTATGATTGCCATGCATTCCAGAAAATTTGCCCATATAAAATTATATGCAAATATATTTGATTATATATAATATATAATATGTTATATTCAATTGTATAAAATTATATGCAATTATACATAGCATTATATACAATTATATAAAACTATATAAGATCAAATATAATTTTAATCTAACGGGAAAATTTTGGTTTGCATATATGTATATATTTATATATTCCGTCCAGTCCAGTTTTGGTTTTTATTTAGTCCAAACGTCCATGGATATAATATGAACGTAGTAGTAGGACTATGAGAGTTCTAACCCATGGGGCTCCGAGGGGGGTGCGGGGCGCGGGGGTATCTCATGGTGCGGGGGCTGACGTCATGCGGGGCGGGGGGGTATCTCATGGCGCGGGGCTGACGTCATGCGGGGCGGGGGGGTATCTCAGTGGCGCGGGGCTGACGTCATGCGGGGCGGGGGGGGGGATTTCGGTGGTGCGGGGGCTGACGGCATGCGGGGCGGGGGGGATTTTGTTGGCGTGGGAGCTGACGTCACGCGAGTGGAGGGGATGTTTCGACAAAGAAGGGGGAGTTTTCAGAGTGCAATATTTGTAGATGGTATCTTTACGACTTTTTTATGAGGGATCTTATGCGGGGGCTACAATGGCAGCAGGAGTAGTAAATGAAAAGAGTAGGCATTAGATGTAGGCTGTAGGATTAAAGCCTCCTTACGCCTACGTGTCTACAATGACATGTAGTAAGGATTACAATGAGCCAATCAACGTCGACAAATATCTGTTTGTGGCAAATGGCGGTGAATCAAAACATTGCGATGTATTACGTCGTTGATAGTTGATGTATAGCAGTCATGGATTTGCAAAAAATTGGAATTGTGCTATTTATAACGTTATGGAGCCAACTTCTAAATATTCAATGGCGCGTTATTCAGACAAAAAGAGCTATTGGTCGAGTTATTGGTCGAAGATGGTGGGTACGACCCGTGAATCGGCAGAAAGTTGATCAAGGTTTCAACTTTAATCTATTTCGCGAACTAAGTATCAGTGATCATGAAGAATTTTTCGGATATACTCGGATGTGGCCGGAGCAGTTTGAATTCTTGCTCAATTTAGTACATCCATACCTGGAAAAACGCAGCATTCAGAAACCACTTTCACCTAGGCTTCGTTTAAGTCTGACCTTGACGTAAGTACTAATAAACTTTGCATTTTAAAAATTAAATCTGATATTAATAAATATCTTTTTAATGCAGATATCTTGCTCAAGGAGATAGTATGCGAACAAAGCATCTAGAATTCAGAATTGGAAAATCTACGGTCTGCAAAATAATACCAGAGGTTTGTCGTGCTATTTGGCATGTCTTGCAACCTGTTGTGCTTCCTACAATAGATGCTGATGGCTGGAAAAAAATAAACAAGGAATACATGTTGAAGTGGCAATTTCCAAACTGTATTGGTGCTCTAGATGGCAGGCACATGGAAATCGAGAAGCCGCCATGCTCTGGATCACAGTACTACAATTACAAACAATTCTTCAGTATAGTGCTGTTGGCACTCTGTGATGCAAATCATAAATTCACATGGGTGGACATTGGACAGTTTGGTAAGTAATGGTAATCCCTTCTTTTAATAACTGAAGAGAAACAAATTAATTGTAATGTTGCAATGAAATGTATTTGATGTAATTTACAGGTTCAATCAGTGATGGTGGTGTGTGGAGAAACTCAGAATTGGCTGCAGACCTTGCCTCCGGTGACGCTGATCTTCCATCATCAACACCTGTGCCAGGAAGAGAAGTCCCCTTTCCACATGTAATTGTGGCCGATGAGGCCTTTCCCCTTAACACGTACCTCATGCGCCCCTATGCAAAACGCAATGGATTGACAGATGAGCAGCGTATTTTCAACTACCTACTCAGCAGAGCTCGCCTCTGCATAGAAAACACGTTTGGAATACTAGTGTCACGCTGGCATATTTTACACAAATCATTGCGTTTTTCTGTAGCAAATATAGAAGAGATTGTAAAAGCTCTTGTTTGTCTCCACAATTTCATTATGAGCTGTAATGAAAGTGCCTCTCGGTATTGTCCTCCTGATTGGCTCGATGTTGAGAATACGGAAGGTGTTATTCATGAAGGTCGATGGAGGACTATTGGTCCTGGTGCATTTTTCACAGAATTAGGTAGGGCTGGAGCTAATCGAGGTGGCTCAGAGTCGGAAGGTATGCGTAATTATCTTAAGCAGTATTTTGTATCTCCAGTTGGGGAAGCTCAGGCGCCCTGGCAGTATATGAAAGTCCGAGGTGAAATAATTAACCCTTTCGCGTAGTACAAATTTACGTTTCCATATCCCTGTAATGATTTTATATATTTTTGGTAATGTGTTTCGTGGGCTCATTCTTTTTTATATGTATTTTGTAATTTTTATTGTTTTATATGATAATTTGTTACTTAGTTCTCTAGTTGAATGCTACGTTACTTAGTTATGAAAAGAGCATAATGAATATTTTTAAGAATGAATATTTTTAACTGCGATAATTTTGTTTATAGGCTTATCAATAAGAAAATTGAATAAAGTAAACGATTGTATTAAAACATTTATTTTTTATTTGTCGTCTTCCAAACTAACACAAAAACAGCATAAACTCTATTTTACTTTGGTCTGCACTGTAAGTTCTATCAAAAAATACTTAATTTTCTAAAAAGTACAAATAGTTATGTTTCATCAAACATAAAAGTAAACATATTATAAAGACTCTTTTAGTCTGCAATAAGTACAAATAGTAATTTCATTAAACAAAAATAAACATTATAAAGACTCTTTTAGTCTACAATAAGTACAAATAGTAGTTTCATCAAACAAAAATAAACATATTATAAAGACTCAATTTTTTAGTCTACAATAAGTTAAAAATTAAATCAGACTACTTTCATGTTATTCTCTAAAATCTTATAGTAGTTAACATTATGTATACGTAAATAAAATATTTTTTATAGTTTTTATATGAAGTTATAATAATTATAAATTATTGGTCATAAAATCACAGTAAGTAAATTGAACTTTTTAGAAAAAATCACAGACTATCTCTTCCTTAAATGTCCACTGTTATTTTAGAAAAATCATTTATGTGTTGCAATATACTAATAAGGCATTCAAGCAGAGCATGCTCGGGTATTGCACTTAATGCGAATCCTATGGCACTCAGCATGGACTGAATACCAGGAGATGCATTGCTGACCACTGCTGACAAAGCACTTGGTTGTAGAGATGGAGCTGTAATTGCTTCATCAATCTTTGTTGCAAGATCTGTCAGTCCCTTACTCTGCTCGATGAAAGACTTATTCACAGCTTCTATTTCTTGTCGTTTCTTAGTTGCGAAGGAATCAGGAGGGGGCACCTTGCGCTTGGTGCCAATCTTGGACATAGCCTGCTGTACCTGTCCTACTGCATTACTTCCAGATCCCGCAATAATTGTAGATGATGTTGTAGGAGGTAGTGTTGCAGAAGATATTGTTGCAAGAAGAGATGACGAATCCTCAGATACTTCTGTAGAACTCTCGTCACCTGAAAATGCAACAGAGGAATATTTTAAATTTAGATATAATGTTATAACAAACTATGGAGACGTGACAATAAGTCTTTTAATCTCCTTACTTGCAAATCTTGTAAATGAGCCCACATTCAAAGAGTTAGATATATTTGGACTTGCTGCAGCAGACGTAACAGACTTAACAGAGGAAGGAATTCTGCAAAATGTTTGTTGATCACTAGGAGAAACAGACGTAGACGGGAACGAGAAACTTGCACGATATTCTGGCACTTCACTATTTGTAAAAGCTTTGGACTTGTAGTTGGATGAGGTTCTGCGTTAACATTACAACCATTATTATCAAATCATCGATATTTATCATGTAGAACTTCTCAAGCCACACTTACTTTCTAGGTTTGATGATGTCTTCTAGGAATGTTAAATCTTTGTACAGTTCCCAAGTTGGTTTGTATGTCGGCTGATCCGATCCAGCACCAGACCTCGGCATAGACTGCTCAACTTTTCTTCGCTCTTTTCCAAAGCGTTGCCTCAGGGCGTAAAATCTTTTCTCACCAGCAAGACCTGATAAGTAGATTATCTTTTATTATTATATTATTATTATGTTATTATTATATTATTATTATTATTAAATTTTCTTTTCCTAGTGTACCAAAGTTATAATCTAAAACAAATCTAACCTACATTCTATCAAACATGCTCTTTACCCAATTGTGACACTTTGCTTATCGATATACTATATTGTAACAACATTTTGCTACAAAACCGTAGCAACATTCTAAAATAATCAAAATAAACTTACCTTCTATTGGATTAGTGAGGCTAGAGCCAATCTGCGCTCATGCTGCGGTCTTCACTTCTACATTGGCATATAACTTTTCCGTCTTATCATATAAAAATCTATTTACTCGGACCACGGCAATTAGCTCTCGGTCATTGCTGAGCTCATCTTCCCCACAAAAATATTCCATATCCGACATTATGTTATTGTGCATTCTGTTTACAACACAAACTACGTTTATACTTTTAATGGTTTTCTCGTTCACTGTTGAACTCTCATTGGCTGAGAGTAAGGGAGCAGACTGTAGGAAATGGAATTCAACCATTTCGTTTACGACCTTACTCTACGCCCTACTACACTAGAAAACCAGCTTACTCTACATCCTTACAGCCTTACTACACTACTCCTGCTGCCATTGTAGCCCCCGCATTAGACATTTTCCCAAAAAGGTATAGAACAAGCGCCGATGTCCGACTGCTCGAACTTGTCAACGGAGCGTTCTAGAGTCCATTAAAACTATGTTTTTTTCATTTTATGTCCATAAAATCATTAGGATATTATGGAAAGGAATGATGATTTTATGGCCGACGCTGCGACGAACATGTTGAAACGTTATTTATAGGTGCAAATGTAAAAGCGCTGACGTTCGGCAGCTTTGTACCCTCGCGGAAAATCTCCCATAAAACGGCAGCGAAACATCTTCCTTAATATTTTTTAAGGAAGAATGCAACGTATCGGCGCCAACGTTCGGCAGCTTTGTACCCTCGCAGAAAATCGGTCGTAAACGAGAGCGAAACATCTTCCTTAATATTTTTTTTTTCTAAGAAGAATTGCGACGTATCGGCGCCAACGTTCGGCAGCTTGTGTCCTTACTCCTCTATCCATAAAACCGATATCTCGGGATACTATCTTTTGAGATACGCCAAATGTTAGAAAGGAGACAGAATTAGGTGAAATATATATATATATAAGGAGGATGAGAGCGCGTCAAACCATAGTACGATTTGAAAGCGTATAGATGCAGCAGTGAAAAAGTTTAGTGGTTACTTTCTTGTGTCAGAAGTCTCACATTGTCAGTGGCATAATAGTGAATAAAAGAAATAATGGAAAACATCGAGCAGAACGAACGCGATCTGTTGGAGCGGTCCCGCCAAGTCACCACCTTGGGCGAATATTTTGCATGGGCGCTGCGCTGCGAGGAATTTATCAAATTGCTCGAAGAAAACAGCCGTAACAAGCGTCCGCGACTCTCGATTGGAAATAGACAATATTTGGTGGCTAGAATCGCGCGAGCGAGGGTGCAAAAATTCGATTGCAGAAACAGTTTGTGTCCAATGGTGGTGAATACAGTGGTGACAATAACGCGGAAAGACTCGTTTGGCGAGAGATTGATACGGCGTTCGAGAGCCGCATCTTAACCGGTGCGGTAATAAACAATAATTACATCGAACCTCGTCAATTTCTCGAGGATGCCAAAGACATTGTGATCGAGCACGTGCAGAAAGTGATGCAAAAACACATTAATGTAAAAGTGAACACCGTGTTTAATGGCGAGTTTGTGTCCGGTGATAAACGCGCCAACAAAAATGTCAATACAAAAAACTATGAACTCTTTCGCACGTCCGATTTACACGAGTGGTACGAGCGCCGCGTTATCGAGCCCACGCTAACATCGCTAGAAGAGTTTCAAGAACGCGATAGTGGTTGGGCGTTATCACAAATAATTAACTTAACTATAAATATAAACAAGTATAATTCAATGCGCGCAGGGTGTTATCTAAACTTGCCGCGAGAAATTGTGACAAAGAGAGCGGTGGTGAACGTGCGATCAACGGACAATGCATGTTTCGCATGGTCAGTGGTGGCCGCTCTGCATCCAGTTGCAAAATATAGTGAGAGAACATCGTCATATCCTCATTACACGACAGTGCTAAATTTACAAAGCATTGGGTTTCCAGTAACCATAAATCAAATTAAAAAGTTTGAACTAGCAAATAACATCTCCATCAATGTATATAGTATTGAGAACGGCATCGTCCCGATACGTCTTTCGGAGCAAAAGAAAGACAAGCATGTCAACTTGCTGTATGTGCAAGACAGCAACAGCGTCGGACATTTCGCGTGGATCAAGAATCTATCCCGGCTTGTCAGGACGCAACTGAGCAAACACAATGATCAAAAATACATCTGCGATCGGTGTGTATATTTATTGCAAATTATATATTAAAATATAATTGTAAATAAAATTGTAATTTTTTTTTTTCTTTCACAGATGCTTGCACTATTTCGGATCGGAGGACAAGTTGCAGTCATATACAGTAGACTGCGGAAAGATAAACGACTGCGCTATCCGGTTACCAAGCGATAAAGACAAGTGGCTCGGCTTCGACAACTACAACAGAAAGGAGCGACTTCCGTTTGTAGTGTACGCCGACTTGGAATGTGTTTTGGCAAAGACTGAAGAAGCGACAAATTATCAACATCACAAGGTATTCAGCATCGGTTATTATATACATTGTTCGTACGACAACTCGTTATCCGCGTATAATTCTCGCCGTAGCGTCGATTGCGTTTCATGGTTCGCCGAAGAACTTAAAAATTTAGCGTTACGTATAAAGACTATTTTAACGACAAATGTTCCCATGGTAAATTTAACATCGGACGAGTGGAAAAAATTTCACAGCGCAACGCATTGTCATATATGCGAAAAACCATTCGTACAAGACGATACACGCGTACGCGATCATTGCCATCTGACTGGGCGATACAGAGGTCCCGCGCACTTAAATTGCAATCTAAATTATAAAAACTCTTTTTGTATTCCTATTGTTTTTCATAATTTATCAGGTTATGACGCACATTTCATTGTCGAGGATATAGATACAGCGTTCGAAGGGGAAATCGAATTACTTCCGATAACGAAAGAAAAATATATTTCATTTACAAATACGGTCAATAGTACCAACGATGACAAAGATTGGAAAGCTTGCATAAAATTACGATTCATCGATTCATATAAATTTCTTGCGACAAGTCTCGATAAATTGGCATCTTTTTTGAATAAAGAAAAACTCAAAATTTTACATTCGGAATTTAAAAATTTACCGACCGAAAATTTCAATCTATTAACATGGAAGGGTGTCTTTCCATACGAATATATAGACTGTGTCGACAAGTTGCAAGATACATGTTTACCGCCGCGCGAATCATTTTACAGTTCTTTGACCAGTGGCACAATATCCGAGAGCGATTACGCGCACGCCGAGAACGTCTGGAACCGATTCTGTCTTCGAACGCTAGGCGAATATAGTGATCTATATTTAAAAATTGATACCATGTTATTAGCAGATATTTTTGAAAACTTTCGCGACACTTGCATCGCGAATTATGGACTCGACCCTGCGTATTACTACACTCTTCCCGGGTATACATGGGATGCCATGTTAAAATATACAAATATAACATTCGAATTGCTTACCGATATCGACATGGTTATGTTTATCGAACGGGGTATACGCGGTGGTTTAAGTCAATGTTCAAATAGATACGCCCATGCTAATAACAAGTACATGCAATCGTATGATCCGTCGAAACCATCATCATATTTAATGTATTTTGATGTAAATAATCTGTACGGATGGGCAATGTGTCAACCGTTGCCTTACGCCGATTTTCGATGGGTCGATGACATATCTAATTTTGACATATCATGTATCATACTCGATTCGCCTATAGGCTATATCTTCGAAGTAGATTTAGAATACCCGCAACATCTTTACGACATGCACACTGACCTACCGTTTTGCCCGACACGCGACAAGCCGCCCGGCAAGCGGGAAGATAAGTTACTCGCAACGCTTTATGATAAGAAGCGTTATGTGATACACTACTACAACCTGCAGCAATGTATGCGACACGGCCTTCGCGTTACAAAGATACATCGCGTATTACAATTCACTCAATCCACATGGCTTCGCGGTTACATTGAACTTAACACACAATTTAGAACTCAAGCGAAAAATAATTTTGAAAAAAATTTATATAAGTTGATGAATAATGCGGTATTTGGCAAGACGATGGAAAATGTGCGCAATCGTGTCGATGTAAAACTCATCACACATTGGGATGGATTACATATGGGAACGATACGGAGCAGAGGCAATGATAGCGAAACCAAATTTTCATAGTAGAAGCGTCTTTTTGAAAATTTAATTGCTGTAGAATTACGTAAACTTGAGGTGAAATTTTATAAACCAATCTATGTCGGCATGTGCATACTCGACATCTCTAAAACGTGTTTGTATTAATTTCATCACGAGTACATGTCACCGCTGTATCGTGACAGATGCCGGGTAATGTACACCGACACAGATAGTTTAATATACCATATTAAATGTGAAGACGTGTATGAAAATATGAAACGCGATATCGCTAGATTCGATATGAGCGATTACGCTATGGATAATGCGTACGGTTGCAACGGACTTTTCCTTCCAGTGCCGCGCAACTTCGTCACTTTTCTCGGTATCTCTACACACAAAAATTCGACAGATTGCTTGGGCGCCAGGTACGGTCAGGCCGCACCACTCAAAATAACACGATAATTAATTCTACGATAGTGACGGCTTAAGCTCGGTAACTCAGTTTCTTAATTGGCAGAGGGGCGGGATTCTTAATGCGGGGAATCGTACTCGGGGCTTCGGAGAGAAGGAGAGTCATTAAATCGGCACACTGACATTTAAATAAAAGTTAAATAAATATATTTCATATTAGTAAATTGATTGCAGTTTCACATTACGTATTTACGGCCTCGTGACTCGGTAGATCCTCGACACTCGAGGTGTTACAACACAATTATGGTTCGATATTTATCGCTACCGAGGGGAACATATCCCGGATTATATTTCAATCGAGGAGGCGGGGGAGAAAGACATTTCCCAAATTACAAGACTCAAATACTCGACACACGACAATCAGAGACGAAACTCGATAAATAATTAAACTAACATTTATACACAAAATTCTGGACTGTCGACTCGGTACGGCTCTCCACGGAGAGAGAGAGAGGCTGCGCAGTTCTTACTTTAACGGCGAATCTCGGTACGGGCCTCGCGTTTCGGACACTCCCGAGGGCTCGGTAACGAAAGTAATTAACCATGACATTGATAACAATCTTAACCGTGTTACTAGAGACGCGAGTCCCCGCCGAGTTCGCTCTTACCGAGACTTTGAAGTGGTGGCCTTACAATAATCTGTCGTCCGTCGGTGTCGCACGTGGTTCGCACGCCGCAGTCTCGTCGAACAGTGTACGACTCTAGGCTCACGGCACGCCGGCCGTGTCAGCACGGTAGCCGGCGTCGGTGGCGCTGCGCGCGCCGCCTATAATCGATCCTGGATCCTCTGTCGACAATAGTCGATCCTTGTGGGCCTCGTTGCCCCGGTATTTTCGAAACGGCTCTCGGTACTTTTCGGAATGTTGGTGCGGATAATGTGGCTGCTCGCTGCACGTTCCGAATAATTGCTTCTCTCCTTCTCTACTGGCTGTTGACTTGCGGAGGAACCCGCCGAGAGGTGATCAGTCTCCGACGGTTCCGCTTTCCTCGGGACGGTGCCGGCGGCCCCACTGGAGCAGCCATCCCTGTCTCGGGATGTTGGTACCTTTTGATGGGCTCCTCCGCTTAATTCCGTCCGCTATCCGAGGCTTACTTCTCCGTGTTACCCGGCGTCCCCGAGCGCACCGCTTCCACCCAGGTCGTCCACTCTTGCTGCAAATTCCGCCATCCCACGATGGTTGCTCCCTTCGATACATCAGGGCCTTCTCTGACCACTCACTTCCACTCGGTAAATCTATCGGACTTATATAACTAAAGGCGAGTCGACGAAGAAAAGTTCGTCGCTCGCCGACCCAAAATTCGTCCTCTCTCTCGATCCTTCCTCGGCCGGGCCGTGCCGGCCCTGTGACGGGCGTTAAAAACGTCACGTCACACGGTATACCGCTTGTGAATAAAAAAGTACCAGGTCTAATGAAGGATGAAAATAATGGCGCGATAATGACCGAATTCGTCGGGCTTAGAGCAAAAATGTACGCTTTGCGAGTGGATGGCAAAAAGGATACTAAAAAAGCAAAAGGTGTCAAAAGTAACGTCGTAGCGCGTAGTATAACATTCGACGATTATACGCGGTGCCTGAATGACGAGATTGAAATGACACGTCAGCAGTCATGTATTAGATCGAAATTACATAAGGTATACACCATTCGCGAGACAAAAATTGCTCTGAGTCCATATGACGATAAGCGGTATATCATACCTGATTCGACTGACACATTACCATGGGGACATTACCAGATACCCTTATAAAATATAATGTAATATAATGTATGTGCGATATAATGTTATGTAATATATGTGTATGTATTTAATATATTGGAACGGAAAGGATGTATTAATAAAGATTTTGTATTTCACATATTTCATGTATATGTAATATTTCAAATACTTTTATATGTTGTACACATTATATATTTTTTAATTTTTGAGTAATTAATAAATACAGTTTGTATGAATTAAATTGTATTATCCTTATGTATCCAAGAGTTGTGCAAATTGTCAAATCCCAGCCATTTCACGTAAACCTCGTCACCCCTCCTGCGCAGTACTTTCTCCACAAGATACACGTCCGGATAATTCGCGCGATGCAACTCGTGCTCGTAAAACGTTCCAGCAATAGATGTTTTATGATAGTCCTCGAGTAGATAGCTTACGGGATTAGTACACTGCACTTTAACAATTTTAAACACTTCGGTTGTCCAATTTGATGTGTAACCCTTCTCGAAAAGTTTCTTGTACTTGCTAACGCGTATCGGGTCACCTACTTTGAACTTTGCCGGAGCGGCAATCTTTATGTTACTATATACCGTTTTTAAAAGTTTATCAGCGATCGCGGGGGTGCCGTCGACGGGTCGCATGCCGATCGTTCGATGCTTGCGCGCGTTGTAATCCGATACTAGTTCCGACAACGCGTCGATCCACTTGTAAGTTCCGTTCAGCGTAAACATCTTCCACATGTCGTTCTTCAGCGTGCGATTGAATCGCTCGACGACCGATGCCTTCAATACCGAATATGTAGAATAGTGATTGATGTTATGTTTCCGTATAAGCCGTTGCACGTCGGCGTTATAAAATTCCTTCCCGTTATCGGTTTGCATGTTTCTCGGGCATCTCTTGCTATCTCGAATTATCTCGGCGATAGCGTCAGCCGTCTCGCTTCCACCTTTACTCTTGAGTGGAATGGCCCACGCATGCTTGCTCAACACATCGATGACGGTGAGTATGTAGTGGTAACCTCTGTTGAAACGAGAGTGCGGACGCATCTCGACGATGTCAGCTTGCCACAGGTCATCGTATCCCCGCACTATGACGTGTCTTCGGAGAAAATTTTTCTTAACCAAGAAATGATGCAACCGGCACAAGCGGTTCTTGGGATAGATTGGTGAAAAGTTATGTGCACGAAAACGCTCTGTGTCGTGTCGTTACGGACTATGACGCAAGGTCGCGGAAGATTCGTCGTATAGCGCAACCTGAGGCTGACACCGATGCCGTCAACAAACTGTATGTGGAATCCTGCGTTCAAAGATTGATGAATCAACAGAAAGAATCAGAAGAGAAGCTGACTTCGTTCGAGAAGGATGTGCGGGCAAAACAGATTGTATGTTATCGCCACATTTATCGTGACACGTTTAGAGACACATCTAGAGATAGATGTGCGCTCATAATATCGCCACATTTATCGTGACACGTTTAGAGACACATCTAGAGATAGATGTGCGCTCATAATATCGCCACATTTATCGTGACACGTTTAGAGACAAATCTAGAGATAGATGTGCGCTCATAATATCGCCACATTTATCGTGGTACATTTAAAGATACATCTAGAGATAGATGTGAGCTCATAATACGAGCCTCTTTAACTTTAGAGACACCTCTAGCTTTAGAGGTACATCTAGAGATAAATGTGAGCTCATAATACGGGCCTATATGTATATATTTTCATTCTTCAAATATATTACATTTAATCTCCAAGTTTACTGATCTAGTTATTTCCGCTCTCACTCTGCCACGACCACGAACCCCTTTACCATTCCGCAACTGAGCTACCGCGCGATATTCCGTCGCGATATTTCGATACGATCTTCTTAGAATCCCGTGTAGTTTTATGTTCTGCGTATCGTGTCGAATTTTTGGAATAGTGCGGTAATCCGCACCTGGCGCCCAAGATTTTCTTGTATGGTCAAGTGACAATTAAGAGTCTTTCAGGAAACATCGAGATATCGCACCGAAGGTGAACCGCGGGTCACCAAGATCAACCCTTTTGAGAACTAATTTAGAAATTCACGAAAATATGGTTACAAAAGTGTTCTGACATTCTAGGTACATAATCTTAAGTCGTTATTTTTTTTCGTTTGCCGAGTCGTGTTCTTGGGTCCATTCCTATCCGAGGCATTCTTTGAGCTTTCGTAACTATTGAGTTTGTCCGAGACTGGGTTGTTAACCCAGTCTTTAACCCCCTCTAGGAAGATCAGATCACCTAACTTCTTTGTTCCTGCATTTCCCATCGGGGTTGATTACCCGATCTTCCATACAGGTTAACGGTGTAACCGCTCAAAGGTGAAGCAGGGGATTGACAGTGGGACGTGTGAGATATCATTTCCGAGGATCAACCATCGCGTTACACACCACTCTTCTTTAGACACCTTCAAATATATTAATGCCTCTTTATTTAGGTGACATCGGAACATAATTATTGTCTGTAAAAGTAATTTTCTAAATATGTTCTTCAACATTAAAAATTTTTGCATGAAAATATTGTCCAATATTGATCTTGTTGTAAAAAATATTTTGATCTTAAATTGTTTTAAAATTAATCTTATTTTATTTATATCGCCTTTCTCTCAAGATGCACAAAAAAATACATTTAAAACAAACTAAAATTTACAATCATACCTATCTTCCTCTACATATGATTGCTGTCCCTGTCACGGTAGTAGAGGTTCCATTTGCAGATTGCATAAACTTTTATTTGTTTCCTCGTACATATTTAAAATAGATGTTTTTTGTTTTGAAGAACATTTATTATCTATAATTTCTTCATAAATTCCAGAAGAAGTATTTGATATCCCAGGATTATAGAAATCAAGTTCTTTATTGTACATTAGATTAGGTTCTAATTAATACATTCTTTTCTTTTTTGCAAGTTAATGCCCTTAAACTGTATTTTTTACATTATTTCTGAAATAATTGTTTACATATTACAAATAATATTATTATTTGTCTATATACATTAATGCATACAAATTAGCTTCTGCGTTAAGAAGACAAAATGGTGTATTTGTAGGTGTCAAAAAAATTATTAATTTTATGCAGCGTCACTGTTTCAAGATTCTCTTTATTAAAATTCAAAGATTTTTGTTTTAGACCAACAACCCTGTGTCACTACATCTTGTAATAATTTAATAGCATCAAGACAAAAAATATGTAGAGTTCTCCAGCACCACAACAAAACTCTTTAGTGATATGCATTACACAAATAGGTTTTACATCTTCTGGATGCTGCTGTCATTAAGTGAAATTGACTAAATTCTTTCCATTTAAAAAACTTAATTATTTCACCAGTATATACATTTTTGATAAGAATTTCTGTATCCTCGGCAATCAAATCTTCGTGTGAACTTTTTATTATATAGATTGAATAAAAAATTAAATTTGTCGACATATATTTGATGAGACGGAATATCCGTCGAGACTCTGTTGTTATGTATCGTGTGTCATTGTCGGGTATTGTCCTTCGTATTGTTCTGTATCCGTTATATTTACGTTATCTTTCCGTCGTTTCGGAGACACTTGGCTAAAATGTGTCCTCACGCGATTGGCTGCGTTTAAAGGGACGGTTATGTTTTGACGAATGTATATAAGACGACCGCCCGGTCGAGAGGCTCTCTCTCAGTACTGATTTTGCAAAAACAAGAATAAAGGCATTTAAGTAAGAATTATAAACAGAATCTAAATCTCTCTACTCTCCCTGACTTCCTGAGCTAACAAATTATAATAGAACTTTATAATCGCGACAGAGAGTAGTTCGTATTGTACTAAAAATTGTACTTACCAGTTGAACCTTATGTTGCGCATGTTGATCACGGTAAAAGTACACTCGCAGACAGGCTGCTGGAATTAACTGGGGCTAAAAAAGGTAATCTCTGGAAAGCAAGTTTTGAATAGTTTGCAAGTAGAGAAAGAACGTGGAATTACTGTGTGAAAGCAAAGACAGTTTCATTGTTTTATTCATATCGAGAGAAAATTATCTTTTAAATCTCATCAATACACCAGGTCACTGTGGAGTTTTCGGCAAGTCCATCGCTCCTTGGCTCCTTGTTAAGGAGTCATACTGTTAATCGATGCAAATGATGGTGTTCAAGCGCAAACAGTCGCTAATTATTACTTAGCGTGAGAGAAAAATCTCGTAATTATACCACTAATAAATAAAGTGGATCTGAAAAATGCCAACTTCGAAAAAGTAAAAGATTAATTGCAGAGTATTAGTCGATACAGAACATATCGATGTTATCAAAATATCTACTAAGTTACTGGAATTGATAAAGTATACGCGTATCCATTTCTAAAAAAGGCATGTTATTGATTCTCGAATGTATCGAAGTATTGTTGCCTCTTTTCCGCGATGCCGATTGGTTCCTTCCTTATGTTAACTTCGTGAGTAGCTGTCATCGCAATTTTGACAGTTAAAAAATTTTGACAGTTTGTGTATCGAGGGGTTAATAATAATAAGATGTAATATTATTATCATCTTAAAAATTTTAATTTATGTGTTAGAGATATATGGCAAGGACTTATAAAGGAAGAAGAAAGAAAAAGGTATGTATATTTTATTATTATATATGAATGACACGTTAATATCTTAATTGTATTGTATTAAAATATTTTTAAATTAATATATATATTAAATAAATTTATTATTAAATAATAAATTTAAATTTATATATTAGAGAGAAAAAGAGAGAGAGAAAGAGATAAAAAGAAATAGAGAAAGAGGAGAACAGAAGTTCAAGAACGGATAAAATATTAGGTATTAATATTATTTAATGTAATAATATTATTACATTAATATTCTTATATAATAAATATTGTAATAATATTGTTATATTTATATTGTATATTATATAATATTATAATATATATAATAATATTATATATTATATTATAATATTGTTATATTTATATTATGTATTTATTATTGCAAAAAAAATATAAACATTTTATTTATAGTTTAAGAAGAGTCGAGAGAACGGGGAAAGAAAGAGAGTGAAAGAAGGAAAAAAGAAGATTTATTTAAAATTACTGGAGATTAAATTAGGAATTATAATTATTGTTATTGTACATAATGTTGTAAATACAATTGTAAATAATTTTTAAAATAAGCTCAAAAAGAATATAAAACATTTTTAAATGTAAAAGAATTTAATTTATTATTTATTTATTATTTTATTCTTAATTGTTATTATTAATTATTATTAATTATTATTTATTACTATTTTCTTATTATTTATTAATTTATTTTTTATATTTTTATTAATTAAATAAATAATATTAATTCTAATTTTATTCTCAAAGCTTTAATTCTTTTTTTTTATAAATTTTATTTTAATGTAAACGTAAGCGTATAACACATAACATATATAACGTCTAACTAACATAACATAATTAATATCTAACTTATATTCATATAAGTTAAAAGATAAACGAGCAGCTAACAAAGTTCAGCTAGATGTAGAAACGAAAAGTTTTTAAATATATATATCCGAGGATATTCCTCTCTTCTAATATTCATATTGTATTTCTTTTATTTTGTATCTGAAATTAAAATATTATTACGTTAAGATTTAAATATCAAGGCTCACTGTATTAAATACAAATCTGAAATGAATAGGCTATGTGAGCCAAACGCGGATGTCGGTGCGTTGCTTTCCAACGAAAATTAATTTTTCGTTGGAAAAAAATAATTGTGCACGCCGCACGAATTTTTACTTGGTAATAAATCGGATCGATATTTTTCTCGCCTACGTCTTTTTAGGGGGGAAGAGGGGTTTCGGAATTATAAATCTCGAATTGAGATTATTCCGTTAAAGTCTTGGCAGCGTATCAAGCAAAAATTCGTGCCCCGTGCACAATTATTTCTTTCCAACGAAAAATTCATTTTCGTTGGAAAGCAACGCACCGACATCCGCGTTCGGCTCGCATAGCCTATTCATTTCAGATTTAAAATATTACATTAAATTGTAAAATAGTTTATAAATAAGAAAAGACATATCAATTCTTAGAGCACAGATAATTTTTATAAAGTAAATGTTAAATTATTCAATTATTAGATATATAGTTTTGAATAATTAAATATTTCAATTACTTCTAAAGTTTCATCAGTTTTTCTTTTTCTTGGAACTTGGACTCCTTTAAGTAAATTCTTTAAGGGCAAGTGACCCTCTATTTTGCGCAGATCTTTAATATTATTGACAAGAAGAATTGCTGGTTCATCTGCAATAATTATATTATTAATTATTATATTTATGAACGTGCAATCATTAACAATTATAATAAGTATATGATTAATAATTATATTACTTATAAAGAAATAATAAAAAGATATATTAAAAATAATTAAAGAAAAATATAATAACGTTTGTTAATGTTATTGTTTATTTAATTATTCCTTTTTAATTTAAAAAATTTTTTAAATATTGTAAAAATAATTTAAAAAAAATTTTTTTAAAGTAAAACTTAAAAAAATATAAAATGTTATTATTAAATATAAATATATACTTGTGGTGTTTACGACTCCTATAATTTTTATTTTGTCTCCTTTTACGATGCCCGTTTTCCAGTATTCATCATTATTGAAATTTAAAATGTGTGTTTCCACTTTATATGTACCGTCAGTTATAGATCCGATTCCAATTACTTTATTTTGTTGATTGTCATGTGCTTCCGTGAAATTTGTCTTGACATAAACTTCTAATACTATAAAGTATGCAATATATGTATATATTTAAACTGAAATTTGCAAAATATATTAATTAAAAATAAGAATTACTATTAAGGCTCTTCCGTATTAAAATACAAATATAAGTGATAGGCCTTAAGAGCCGAACGCGGATGTCGGTGCGTCGATTCCAACGAGAATTAATTTTTCGTTGGAATTAACTACTTGTGCACAGGGCACACATTTTGCTTGGTACACCGCCAAGACTTTATTAAGGAACAATCTCAATTCGAGATTTTTAATTCCGAAAATCCCCTCTAACCCCCCTACAGAATTATAGGCGAGAAAAATATAGATCCGAAAGTCGCTGAATTAATTCTCGTTGGAATTGACGCACCGACATCCGCGTTCGGCTCTTAAGGCCTATCACTTATATTTGTATTTTAACTAAAAATGTTTCAGACAAAAGTTATGGAATTTTTTAGGTCATTTGAAATTATTTGTTTTTTAAAAAAGTAGAACTATTTAAATTTTTTATATAAATCGATTCTTCGCAATATTCAATTTTATCTGAAACTTTTCTATAAAATACATTGTTAAAGAGATATTTAAGTTGATCTTTTAAAATGATACACCCTATATATTATATTATTATTATATTATATATTGCATTATATATAATTTTACATTATTGTTACTATTATTATTAATTATTATTTTATTATTATTTAGGACGTACTAATACGTTGAGTAGTGTTCAAAATTTCATCCAATTTAATCGGAAGGGGTTTTTCTTCAAATGTTTGTTGTGGTTCATATTTGCCTAAATTTGAGATAATTGTATTATTTCTAATTAATAATTCGTATGATATATTTCCTTTATTAAAACTGGTCATTTTAGGTACACGTGCTTGTACACCATCAAGATGAATAATCTATATTAAAATATAAAGAATAAAATATTATTTGATTAGTTATATTGATGAAAATTTTAAATAATTATAAAAGTGTCAAAAATTGTAGAAAAATATATATATTTTCTATATATATTTTTGCGTCCTCCAAACGCCTCTTGCGATATCTCAAGAGATATCTCACTCGCACAAGCACTCTCACTCGCGCGCGAAATAAATCAAGACACGGTTAAGCACAGAATGTTATTTAATGAAGTGATGACCCTTTGAGAATACAGAAGAAGAAATACAATCAATCGGGAAAATAGTCTGAGGTCTCGTTACACGTCAAATCGGTTTGACAGCTAGACCAAGACTCAAAATGGAGCCGGAAAACAAACAAAAGTCGGAGGTTGTTTATCAACAACCCCCTTGACGACGATCCTCCGGAAACGTATACGGGGTGATCCCGAGGATGAGGATGCAGATCCGAGGGGGCGCAACAATATATATATATATATATTGTTAAAGTCGGAAAGAATAAATTCATATATGTTAAAATCGCGAATAATAAATTTACACCTGTTAAATTCGAGAATAATAAATTTATATATAAAACTCGAACATAATAAAATCTTATCGCCGTGCTGCCTTTACAAAGCGGATAATCCGCAAATACGCGTTCAATAACAAACGTCTTTGTTCTCAATGTGTTTTCTCGTCTTCGTATTTATATCTCATATGTAATCAACAGACAACCGTTTCCACGTTTCATGGAAATATTCGACGATTACCCGGAGCTTGGGATTCCCTTTCTCCGTTCTTCGAAATTTCTAGACGTTTCCCCGAAGAGTTTAAATACCGAGGATACGACTGTCTCGGGCTTCTTATCGAAAATATAATCGAGTAATAAACATACGCTAATACAAATCTGAGTTAAGTGCGAACATGGCGATAGATTAACTTTCTGTACTGCGATCGCAAATCTTTCAGTGACTGCGAGTGCGAAAAAGACGAACTCTTTATAAAAGACGTGACTTTAATGGTGCTCGGACACTTCAAGAGTTAATTTAATCTATGTATTAACCGCGTCAGCATTTTCGACATTACTAAAATAAAGACATTCTTTTCTAATAACGGATCGCCTGTATTATCGCACTTCTCTTAAACTCTCAATCTCCTCTTTCGCTCTCACTCTTTCTCTCTCACTCTCTCACTCTATCACGCTCCGCTGTTATCTCTAAACCTCAACCGTCAAGCTGATACACAATAGCATTCGCTATCTTTCTCGCTCCTCAGTCTTAGCGGAATCACATTCCCTCTTTCCGACTTCAATTCTCTCTCGCGATCAGCAAACTCTCTCTTCTCAATTCGCCGCGACGAACAAAAAAAACGGACAGCTCGCGCGTGAACTGAAATTTGGTCCTTCGAGCCGGATTGTGAGACGAATCTGTGCGGAAATTTCCGATAATTGTCGGAACAGAAGTGAACATGATGAGACATTAGCGAAGCAAGAGGCGCAATTTTACTCGATTTCTCGCGCACTCGAGAACTTTAAAAAACTCGGCAAAATTAATTACACGGGACCAAAAATTCGATCGCGAATTTCCGCGCTAAAGGAGACCTGGGAGAAATGCATGCAAACGCATGCAGACCTGCTGCAAATCACTTCCGAGGTAGAAAGGGACGGCATCGAGTATTTTCAGGATGACAGATTCTACGAACACGAGGACAAATACAACTCTGCATTAGACTACATGGCCGAGCATCTTGAAGAGATTGAGTCACACAATCAATCTTTTAATCAAGGACATCAACCTGCTCCAGTCAGCTCATCGTTTTCGCTGTCTCATCTGCCACCCATCAAAATTCCACCGTTTTCGGGTAATTATGACGAGTGGGAAACGTTTCGAGACCGATTCACGTCACTCATTCGAAAGAATAGAGAGCTGACATCATTTACGCGCATGCACTTTTTGGCATCGAGTCTAACCGGTCGCGCGCTCGACGCAATTAAAAATATTCCCGTTACCGCCGCTAATTTCGACCTAGCGTGGAAAACTCTCACTTCTCGGTATGAGAACAAGCGTCGATTGATCGAAGGGCACGTTTCTGCATTATATAATCTACCGCAAGTGTCACGCGAATCCGCTGTAGAATTAAACGAACTTCGAGATAGAGCGAATCGCGCAATCGCGTCATTAAAAAATTTAGGTCGAACGCATGAAGAAATGTTAAGCGACATTATCGTATACGGCGTTTCTCAAAAACTCGATAACGCCACGCGAAAAGCCTGGAAATTAAAAAACAGTGACGATTCAACAGTTCCAAGTTTCGCAGAACTCGAAAAGTTTATTGCAGCCCGCGCTCGCGCGTTAGAAGAATTGTATCCTACCAACTCGACAAAAGGTTCTCGATTTCAAAAGGCCACGATCGCCACCGCTTCTACGGCATCAGCGTTACCATGTCCGTTATGTAAGGCAGCGCATTTCATTAATAAATGTCCTAAATTTATCAAGAAAAGTCCGAGTCAGCGATTGGAAATAATTCAACAAGCAAATCGATGTGTTAATTGTTTGAGCACAAAACATACAGTATCGTCTTGTCAGAGTAAATATTCTTGTCGCTCATGCCAAAAGAAGCATCACTCGATGCTACATGCTGACTCGAACTCATCTATTACTGAAAATTCAAATAAAGCGTTATCAGAAGCGCAATCGAGCTCTCAAATCTCGCAGCCCGTTACTGCGTTGAATGCGATATCAAGGCTACCGTCACGACCGCACGTCTTACTTGCAACAGCCCGCGTAAAAGTCGGCTCAATTGAAGGTCGTTCGACTATTATTCGAGCGTTACTCGATCAGGGTTCCGAGCTTACATTTATTACCGAACGGTTGAGGCAAATGTTGAAATTGCGTCGCATTAAATCGCCTGTCTCGATCTCAGCCGTCGGATGCGTCAACGCCGGTACTTGTCGATATGCCGCGTTAATTAAGCTCTCTCCTGTTAATGAATCTCATCCTGTGTTAACGACTACCGCGTCAATATTGAACTCGCTAACTTCTTACTCTCCGTCGTCCGTGATATCTCATGTCAATTGGCCGCATCTCGCCGGTCTCAATCTCGCAGATCCGGATCCGTTAAGCAACGATCCAATTGACATAATTATCGGCGCCGATCTCTACAGCGAGCTACTCCTCGACGGAGTTCAAAAGGGCAGCGCTGCACAGCCCATTGCGCAACAAACGATTCTCGGCTGGGTACTCTCGGGCCCAACATCGATTCCGACTAGCGCGCATCGCACACGTACAGTGCAACATTGCTCAAGCACGCTTTCGCTTGATCAGGCTCTTTGCCAGTTCTGGGAACTCGAAGAAATTCCGCTTAAAAAGCCGTTAAGTCCTGACGAGCAACAATGCGAAGAGCATTTTCTCACGACGCACTCGCGTCGCTCCGACGGAAGATACGTCGTTAATTTTCCGTTCAAAAAGGGGCCTCCGATCGATATCGGTGATTCAAGGCAAATCGCGGAGCGTTGCCTCAAAGCTCTCCATCGCAGATTTCAAATCAATCCCGAACTAAAATCGGAATACGCTAATTTCATTACCGAGTACGAAGCGCTCGGACACATGCGAAAAGTTGAGCCCGCGGAATCCTCCAATCAATGCGTTTACATTCCGCATCATCCAGTAATTCGCGAAACAAGCATTACCACTCATCTGAGAGTCGTATTCAACGCATCGAGCAAAACAAGCAATGCGACTTCGTTAAACGATCATCTGCTTGTCGGTCCGAAACTACAAGCGGATTTGCCTTCAATCATTCTAAGATGGAGGCAATATCGATATGTGTACTCCGCGGATATAACCAAAATGTATCGCCAAATCTTTGTCAATGAAGACGAAATAAATTATCAGCGCATTTTATGGACCGAAAATCCGACGGAGCCTGCACACGAATATCAACTCCTCACGGTCACGTACGGCACCGCGTCCGCGCCATTCTTAGCGTTACGCATAATTAAGCAACTCGTTGTGGACGAAGGTGACGCGTTTCCGTTAGCCGTACCAATATTGCAAAATAACACGTACGTCGATGACGTGTTGTTCGGAGCTGACGACATACCTCTACTCCGACAGACTCGCGATCAAGTTCGCGCCTTGTTGCAACGCGGCGGATTCGAATTGAGAAAATGGTCGAGCAATTCATCCAAGCTTTTAACCGATATCGTCGCGGATAATCATGGGTTAGCGTGTAATAAAGATTTGCAAACCGACGAGCGACTCAAGATTTTAGGAGTTAGTTGGAATCCGTCGCTCGATGTTTTTCAATTTCAAGTAAATCTCCCTCTCGTTACGTCAACTACCAAGCGATCTATCCTCTCAACCATCGCTAAGTTGTTCGATTAGGGTGGAGTACGCCGGTTACGATTTCCGCCAAAATATTCATGCAGCAACTATGGCAAGTAAAGTTAGATTGGGACGATAAACTTCCATCCTCTCTATTAGAACAATGGAATATCATTAAAACGTCTTTGGCGAGTATCGATAATCTCCAAATAGACCGATGGATACAGAGAGGAGCAGATAGCATTAACTGCGAGCTACACGGCTTCTCCGACGCGTCCAACGCAGCTTACGCTGCAGCGGTTTATATTCGCCTAACGTCGCTTTCGGGTCAAATCACATCGATGTTACTAATCGGTAAAGCAAAAGTAGCTCCGGTTAAACCACTCACGATTCCGCGACTAGAGTTATCCGCTGCATTATTATTAGCTCAATTAATGGAATTCGTTTGCACGTCGCTTAATCTCGCGAAAGCTCCATGCTATTGTTGGACGGATTCGAGCGTAGTGCTTGCGTGGGTAACTCAACATCCGTCAAAATGGAAGACATTTGTAGCGAACCGCGTTACCGATATCCAGTCGCGAATTCCATTCGCTTCTTGGAAACACGTCTCAACCGGAGAAAATCCCGCCGATTGTGCTTCCTGCGGAATTCATGGGCAACAATTAGCACCTCATGATCTATGGTGGCAAGGGCCATCGTGGCTGAGGCTGCCTGATTCAGAATGGCCGTCGGCAACCGATCAGTCATTCTGCGAAACATCTCTCGAAAAAGTTACTCACGCACATGCACATCATGCCGAATCGATCGAACCGTGGGACTTAGCTACGCGATATTCATCCTGGCCTAAGCTCCTTCGAATCACGGCATATATTATTCGATATACATCGCGAATACGTCGTCTTAATGATCCTCACGTGGGAATCAACGAAAGTCCGTCAGCTCTCTCCACCGATGAGTTTCAAAGAGCTCGCAAGTTCTGGCTTACGCGCATTCAGGACGAATTATTCGCTCCGGAAAAGAAAGCTTTATCACAGCAACGATCGATTTCTTCGAAAAGCGCGATTTTGTCGCTAAATCCGTTCCTCGACGAAGAAAAACTAATTCGCGTTGGCGGGCGGTTAGCACATGCCCCATTCTCAAAGCAAAGAAAGCATCCGATTATATTAGCGTCGCATCCATTAGTCGAGCTAATAATTCGACACGCGCATTTACGGTCAATGCATGCTGGAACACAGTTAACGCTTGCAACGTTGCGACACGAATTCTGGGTGATACGCGCTCGCAGTATAATTAAAAATATTATTCATAAATGCGTCACTTGCGCCCGCGAAAAAGCTGAAATACCGATTCAGCTTATGGGAAATTTGCCGCGATTTCGAGTCTCGCCGCCCTCTCGCGCATTTCTACATTGTGGAGTCGACTACGAGCCGGTCCCGTGCTCATCCGATCAATGTCCGGTCGCGGAATCGCATCGCGAAAAGCATACATCGCTGTCTTCGTATGCATGGCTAGCAGAGCGATTCACTTAGAGTTAGTTGAGGGTTATCACACCCCCGCATTTCTAGCTGCCTACTCGCGATTCTGCGCGCGTCGCGGTCTCCCGAAAGCAATTTATTCCGATAACGGTACGATATTCGTTGGAGCAGATCGCGAGTTGACCGCAGCATTTCGAGCATCTATACGAGATCCGAATTTTCTTAACCGAACAGCGGCCGATAAAGTTTCGTGGCACTTCATCCCGCCATCCGCTCCGCATTTCGGCGGCTTATGGGAAGCAGGAGTACGCAGCGTGAAACATCACCTGCGTCGGGTAGTCAGTGATCAAAAAATGACGTTCGAAGAATTCGCAACTCTCCTATGTAACGTCGAAGCTTGCCTAAATTCTAGGCCTCTCGCACCGCTCACCGATACGGTCGATGATTACGAACCCCTCACGCCCGGTCATTTTTTAATCGGATCCGCGCTTAAAGCGATTCCGGAACCTTCTGTTCTCGACATCAAAGAAAATCGCTTATCACGTTGGCAATTGATAAAACAGTTAACTGAGCGATTTTGGAAACGGTGGCTCGATGACTACGTAAACACCCTACAGCAGAGAGTAAAATGGAAAAAGGTCACGAAAGAAAGCCTTCGAACAGGGCAACTCGTATTAATTCGAAACTCATTGCTCCCTCCCTGTAAATGGGAATTGGGGCGCATCATGCAGTGTCACGCAGGCACTGACGGCTTAATTCGCGTCGTTACAGTAAAAACGGCGTCATCCGAATATAAGCGTCCAATCGGAAAACTATGTCTGTTACCGATTGATATCGAAAACCTAAGTCAAAAACCTAAGTCAATAAGCGATAATGCGTAACTATTCTTATATCATATTTGCTGTTATTCCTTTATATTATATTATAAGTATCTTTCACATATTATGTATATTCGTTCTTTGATATTCTCTATCTATATCTCAGCGTAATTATTTTCCGTTCACTTGTCGTTGTGAATAACCAATGTAATTAACACACCGATCGCCTCAAACGAATTCTCTAAATTCATGCGCTTATGCACCCTCCTTTCGAAACGATAGTTTCGAGGCGGGCGGTATGTTAAAGTCGGAAAGAATAAATTCATATATGTTAAAATCGCGAATAATAAATTTACACCTGTTAAATTCGAGAATAATAAATTTATATATAAAACTCGAACATAATAAAATCTTATCGCCGTGCTGCCTTTACAAAGCGGATAATCCGCAAATACGCGTTCAATAACAAACGTCTTTGTTCTCAATGTGTTTTCTCGTCTTCGTATTTATATCTCATATGTAATCAACAGACAACCGTTTCCACGTTTCATGGAAATATTCGACGATTACCCGGAGCTTGGGATTCCCTTTCTCCGTTCTTCGAAATTTCTAGACGTTTCCCCGAAGAGTTTAAATACCGAGGATACGACTGTCTCGGGCTTCTTATCGAAAATATAATCGAGTAATAAACATACGCTAATACAAATCTGAGTTAAGTGCGAACACGGCGATAGATTAACTTTCTGTACTGCGATCGCAAATCTTTCAGTGACTGCGAGTGCGAAAAAGACGAACTCTTTATAAAAGACGTGACTTTAATGGTGCTCGGACACTTCAAGAGTTAATTTAATCTATGTATTAACCGCGTCCGCATTTTCGACATTACTAAAATAAAGACATTCTTTTCTAATAACGGATCGCCTGTATTATCGCACTTCTCTTAAACTCTCAATCTCCTCTTTCGCTCTCACTCTTTCTCTCTCACTCTCTCACTCTATCACGCTCCGCTGTTATCTCTAAACCTCAACCGTCAAGCTGATACACAATAGCATTCGCTATCCTTCTCGCTCCTCAGTCTTAGCGGAATCACATTCCCTCTTTCCGACTTCGATTCTCTCTCGTGATCAGCAAACTCTCTCTTCTCAATTCGCCGCGACGAACAAAAAAAACGGACAGCTCGCGCGTGAACATATATATATATTTAAAGAGAAATTTAATAAAATTTATATCGAAAAGATTTTTATTATTATAAAATAAGATTGATTTTTATGAATAATAAGAAATATTTACATGATTTGGAATTAAATGATGTATTACGCTGTCAATAACATCATTCCATGCAATAATTTGTATTTTCCTTCCTATTCCGTTATTTAAATAGAATTTTAATACTTTATATTGCTGCTTATTGCCAACAATTCGTGGTGATTCTATACCATCAATATAACCAACAACTTCACTATAAGAATAATAAAAAGTACATTAATATAATTTTATCATTTATATAATTTTATAATTATTTTATATTTCTTAGTTTTTCTAAAACTTTTAACAAACCTAATTTATTAAATGTTTCTAAATATTCTAATAACTATAATAGACCTTAAGAGTCCAACGCGGATTGTGATGCGTGAGTTACAAATTAATTTTTCGTTTTTTGAAAGTGTGCACAAAGCACGAATTTTTACTTCGTATATCACCAAGATTTTAAAAGAATAAATAAATCTCAATTCGAGATTTTAATTCCTGTATTTCCCTAAAGAATTGTAGGCGAAGAAAAATATTGGGCCGAAAGTCACTGAATAATAATTGTTGCATACTATTTTTTTAATATTATTAAAAAAAGATTTTTGAAGAAAATTAAAAGTAATTCAGTTAAAACACAAATTGTTTATAAAAAATTAAAATATCGGAATATGTATTGATATGATATTAAACCACCTATAAATCGATAAATATTGCAATCATATAATAGATAACATTTGTAATCTCTCTTTTTGTTTGATAAAATTAATGGTATTATCTATTAATAAAAAGAGAAGAGTTAACTTATTTAAAAAAGATTCTCATATTTTTTCTAATAAATGAATATGATCAGAAAGAGCGCATATTTTTAATGAATTGGAATAGAGAATTTTTCCTTGTAAAAATTTTTATTAAAAAGTGAAACCTCTCGTAAATATTTATACAGTAATAGAATTTAATGTGATGCCAATAACACACTTAAAATTTGAAGCTAATAAGTATTAGAAATAATATTTTATTGCTTAATCTTTCTTTTCTTTAATTTTAAATGAAAATCTTACTTCTCTCTTTTTTTCTCTTCTCCCTCTATTATTAATATTATTCTTATTAATAGGAGTAGTGGAAATGATCGACCAAAACTAGCAAATAATAAATTTATTTAAATTTCACGACGTTTCGACCATATGATTGTGGTCCTTTTCAAGTAAAACAAAATAAAATTAGTTACAATTACATCTCAATTATACACGATTGTCATTGTACAGCATTTTTTATTAAAAAGTCAAATAAATTGAAAGTGCGAGACAGCAGATAACATATCTTCCCGAAGGATCGTCACAGAATCTTCGAGAAGATATGTTGTCTGCTGTCTCGCACTTTCAATTTATTTGACTTTTTAATAAAAAATGCTGTACAATGACAATCGTGTATAATTGAGATGTAATTGTAACTAATTTTATTTTGTTTTACTTGAAAAGGACCACAATCATATGGTCGAAACGTCGTGAAATTTAAATAAATTTATTATTTGCTAGTTTTGGTCGATTATTTCCACTACTCCTATTTTTCTGACTAGCGATCGTTAATAATAATTAAGATTTATTCTTATTAATATTATTATTTTAAATATTATTTAAAACATTATACTTCTGAGCTTTAAAAATAATATAATAATAGTTTATTTATAAATGATGAATCTACTTTTGAAAACTTTTTTAATGGTATATCGTATATTTTCTTTTTTTTATTTTATTGTGACTTACTGTTCTATAATATAATGTCTAATACAGTGCTCATTTTTAAAATTTTAACAGAAAGAAAAATATGAATTTAATATTACTTACATGGTTGCATCGTACATCTGAAAGTTATCTATAATCTCGTTTGATGTGAGTAATTCTAATGGGTTAATTTTATCAATTTCTTCTGCGAAACTTTCAAAACCAATTTCGGAATCTTCCGACATCTTTTATTATTTTTTTTCTGTATTGTTTTGAAAATAAAAATAAATCATTAAAATTATAATCATAATTTCAAGAAAGATAGAGAGAGACAGGAAAGAAGTGAGGCAGAGTGTGAACAAGGGCGAGAGCTCTAAAGAATGGGAGAGAGAGAGAGAGAGAGAGAGAGAGAGAGAGAGAGAGAGAGAGAGAGAGAGAGAGAGAAGGAGGTTAAAATGAATGAGTAAATGGTAAAAAGATAAAATTGTTACGTACATTAATGAGACTCACGAAGATTTAACATACCTTTCTGAAAATATTATTGACTTTCCTTACTATTTACTATTTATTATTATTTTTATTCTTAATTAATTTTTTAATATCTTCTTTCTTCTTTATTTTTAACTAAAATCGTTTAACTTTTTCGTAATAACAAAAAAAATTTTTAAATAAAAGAAATATATTTTGAATACAGCTGATTTATTAATTTCACATCGATAATTTAACTCTCGCGCTGATATTGCGCTTATTTCATTAATAACTGGCATTGTAGAGATCTGTCATCACGTATTTTGATAGCTCAATAAGAAAATAATATTCATAGTAAATTATACTATATATATATACATATATGTATATATATATATGTATATATGTGTGTGTGGAATACCTTCGTATGCGAAAGAAGTAAACGATATCGGTAAATTTTAAGCTTATTTCTCAATAAAAGTATTCTTATTTAACGTCTGTATTTATACAAATAAATAAATAAATATATATATATATATACATCTTCTTAATTTACCTGTACATTACATTTACACAAACACACACACACCTACATACAATTATATATCATTTTGTTACAAAGATAGTTTTTCGGAAAATTTAAAAAAATTTTTAATATTTTTAGAGCAACGTAATCATAACATGTTTACTCCGTGTGAGATACGAGACTATCTCTTGAAAGAAAACGAAGGTTCACTTGATTGACTTATCTTATTGAGTGCAGGTATTTATTGTTTAATATGGTTGTATATTTGCGAGTGTACATGTATGCCAGTATGTGAGAAAGTGTGTGTGTGTGTGTGTGTGTGTGTGTGTGTGGCGCGTGCGTGTGTGTGTGTGTGTGTGTGTGTGAGAGCAAAAGAGAGGAAGAAAGAAAGAGAGGAAGAAAGAAAGAGAGGAAGGAGAAAGAGAGGAAGGAGAGAGAGAGAGAGAGAGAGAGAGAGAGAGAGAGAGAGAGAGAGAGAGAGAGAGAGAGAGAGAGAGAGAGAGAGAGAGAACAGAAGTTTAAAGAAAAACGGATTTTTATTTTTAATATTAAGTAATAATATTATTCAATGTAATAATATTATTACATTAATAATATTATTAATAATAATATTGTAATATTATTATATTTAAAATAATTAAAGAAAAATTAATTATTATAGTTAAGGAAGAGCTGAAAAGAAAAGAGAAAAAGAGAGTGAAAAAAGGAAAAAAAATTTCTTTTAAATTAAAGAAGACGAAGAATAAGCGAAAGAGAGGAAGAAAGAGAGAGAGAGAGAGAGAGAGAGAGAGAGAGAGAGAGAGAGAGAGAGAGAGAGAGAGAGAGAGAGAGAGAGAGAGAGAGAGAGAGAGAGAGAGAGAGAGAGAGAGAGAGAGAGAGAGAGAGAGAGGAAGAGAAGGACAGAAATTTAAAAGAACGGATAAAATATTAGGTAATTTCTTTTTGTGTGTGCAAGGAGAGGAAAAATTACATTCCTACTGAGTTTTTGTATGTACATCAAATTATATTGTGTGCAATATTAATGAATGTGAATTAATATTGTATTAATAAGATTATCATATTTAATTATAAAATATGAAATCATTAATGATCTTTTATTTATACAGGGTGTCCCAAAAGTAACGGACCACCCTAATAACTCTTCAGTATTGAAGTTTCAAGGAAAAAGATCCCAATAAAAGTTGTAGGGATCTAAGTGAGCTACCTTATGATGACCTTGACCTCAATTTTCAAGGTCATTTGAAGGTCAACTTGTATTTTCCAAATGGGAACCCATATTTTTGACCTCGGATTCTGAAAGAGCGCAAAATTTTACGTTCAGATATGTATCTTTATGGGGGGTCGAAATGAACTGTAGAGGTCATTTGAAGGTCTAATATGTTATTGGTACGAAATAGCTGGTAGATCGTGGTTTTTATGAAATATGACCCGAATAAAAGTTGTTGGGATCAAAGAGGTAAAAAACAACTTTTATTCGGGTCATATTTCATAAAAACCACGATCTACCAGCTATTTCGTACCAATAACATATTAGACCTTCAAATGACCTCTACAGTTCATTTCGACCCCCCATAAAGATACATATCTGAACGTAAAATTTTGCGCTTTCAGAATCCGAGGTCAAAAATATGGGTTCCCATTTGAAAAACACAAATTGATCTTCAAATGACCTTTAAAATTGAGGTCAAGGTCAAAGTCAAGGTCATCATAAGGTAGCTCACTTAAATCCCTACAACTTTTATTGGGATCATTTTCCTTGAAACTTCAATACTGGAGTTATTAGGGTGGTCCGTTACTTTTGGGACACCCTGTATATCTTATTACATACTAATATATTAATTGTTTTATTCCTTTTTGTATTAAAATATATAATTATTTTTATTATAAATTAAATTAATTATAATATAATTATATATTTGATATAAAATATAGAAATTAATAAAGTATATAATATGTAATATACGTTTATAAATGTAATAAATTGTATATATATTATTGCAAATATAAACGTTTTAGTTAAAGAAGAGTTGAGAGAAAGGGAAAGAAAGAGAATAGGAGAAGGAAAAGAGAAGATTTATTAAAAATTAAAAGAAAAAGCATAAAAGAAGAAAAAATAGAAAAAGGGTGAGAGAGGAAAATAAGGGGACAAAAGTTTGAAAGAAGAACGGATAAAATATTAGGTAATAATTGTTCAATGTAATAATATTACGTTAATAATATTAAATAACATTGTTATATTTAAAGTTTTACATTTTAAAAACTGTAAAATATGCAACAAAGAAATATGTGCATGTACGTATGTACATATACAGAGTAACCCACGTAAAATGTTATAAGCTATTTTTTATTATTACTAAAGATATTAAAAAATGAAGAGTCCATTTTGCTTCTTAAGTGTCCTCCAAGATTTTTTTCATCTTTTAAATGGCATCTTATCCTTTGCATTTAATTTAAAAAAATTGAGGTTAATATCTTAAAAAATAGCTTGTAAAATTTTACGTTGACCATCTTATACAGGATGTCTCACAACCTCCATACAATATAATTTATTAACGTGTTTTGGAGATAAAATTGAGTAAAAAATTCTAATACAAAAATGTTGAGGCTGTAATAGTTTTTGAGTTATAGCCTATGATATTGTGTAGAACTCGCGCGCTTAGGTCCATCACTACACATACATGTATACCGATCTGTCATCTGTTGATTTTTTTTATCTTTATTTTAGCTGATTTTATGTTGCCGTTTTAAAAAATCAATAACAGATGACAGATCGGTACGCGTGTATGTGTAGTTACGGGCCTGAACACGTGAGTTCTATGCGATATTATTAACAAACTTTGATTTTATATATTTATAACTCAAAAACTATTACAGCGTAAACATTTTTGTATTAGAATTTTTTACTCTATTTTACCTTTAGAACACGCTAATAAATTATTGTACGGAGGTTGTGAGACATCCTGTATATGTATATGTATATGTAGGTATGGTATGTATGTATATATATAGGTAAAATTGAAAGATTTAATATTAATATTAACATTAATATTAAGAAGATATAACATTAATATTTATTATTATTGTTTCAGGAATGCGGTCAAGGAAGTCGGTTTAGAAAGACAAACAAGAAAGCATTAATATACTACTTTTATAATTAAATATATAACATTTAATATTTATAATTAGTATAGTTTGTATTATTAAATAATTATTATATTAAAATATAGAATTATTATATGTTATATAGAATTATTGATATATTATTAGTAAATGTTATTTATTGTTGTAACTTTAATGTATTATATTAAGGTATTATATTTATATTAATCTTGGAATTAAATATATTTTATTTGTAACAATTTTGTACATAAAAAAATATATTTCTGATGCAATGAGAATTGATGATAATAATAATAATATTATGATGTTGATATTATTGATGATGTTGATGTAATAATAATGTTAATAGTATTGATAGTATTGATGATGATGATAATAATGATGATGATGATAATAATGATGATGATGATAATAATGATAATAATGATGATGATGATGATGATATTGGCAGTGATAATGATGATAATGATGATGATATTGATGATAATTTTGATTATTATTATTATTACGATAATGTTAATGATAATAATAGTGTGAAGATAATTATTACTAATTATTACTAATTTTTATTATTAAATAAGTAAAATTAGTAAAATCAGTAAAATTATTTAAAACATTAAAATCATTTATTATAATTGCTTATTGTATTAATACATTTAATATTTAAAGATTAATAAAAATAAATAATTAATTTATCAAATAATTAATTAAATAATTTAATTATCTAACAATTTATTAAATAATTGAATTATCTAATATTTAAATTTATATATCTTATAATTAAAGTTTTATCTTATAATTCATATATACATACAGGGTGTTCGGCAACAGCTGGGACAAAATGTGAGAGGTGGTTCTACATGATAAAATAAGACAAAAATGAAGAGTAAAAAAATTTCGATAGAGGCTTCCTTTTTCGCGCCGAATATCACAGATTTTACGTCAGCTGCTACGAGGTAAGCTTCTGTACTTATATGTCACGGTGTATTTTGACAACGCCTATACCGACGTAGCTTACGCACGCCCGAGATCGGCGGATTGCCGTACTTCAGGCGCCTTTTATACAAATTTTCAAACATTTATAACTAAAAAAGGAAGCCTCTATCGAAATTTTTTTACTCTTCATTTTTGTCTTATTTTATCATGTAGAACCACCTCTCATATTTTGTCCCAGCTGTTGCCGAACACCCTGTATATACATATATATATATAAACTTTAATACATATTTATTAATCTATTTTAATAATGCCACGTCGTAAAATAGAACGTTCTTTTGAGGAAGAAGAAGAATTTCAACAACAACGTCGTAAAAGAAAAGCAGATAATCAACGTCAACGTAACGAAGAATAAAATCTTTAATTAATTCAAAACCTTCTGTTTCAAATGTTCAAGGTACAGTACATGATTATCGTGAAATAAATTTAAGCGGTGAAATAAGTACAGAAAATTCCACGAATGTTACAAGAATGTGCCACATAAATGCCGAATGTCAGTCTTTTTATCGATCACGTAAGAGAAAACAACCACTTTTAAATATTAATAATACTATGTCTATAAACGATATAGTAGAATATTATATTGGTTCCATGGATGTGCTTTGTATCCATTGCAATGCAAAACATTTTGCAGCTGAAAAAATATCAAATAAAGGAGATTTATTTCATGATTGTTGTAATCATGGTGCGGTATATTTGGAATCTTTACCTCAACTTCCACAATTTCTTCGTAGTTTATTCGATGGTACACACGCAAAATCTAATGAATTTTTTAAACATATTCGTAGTTATAATAGTTCATTTTCATTTGCGTCATTTAACGCTAATTTAGTTAATTTTCAAAATAGGCGATCGGTTCGTATTGTTTCAAAATACAAGGACAAATTTATTATCAAATAAATACAGCATTACATGCTGCTCAAAATGAAAATCCGACTTATGGTCAGCTTTTTATTATAGATTCTAATGAAGCAATAAATTATCGTCTTGAAAATTTAGATTTAGATTTTGAAATCATACAAAATCTTGAACATATAATGCGAGAATCGAATGTATTTGCTCAATCTTATCAAATGATGGGTGAAGAATTAGAAAATCAATGACGATTAGAAGTAGAATCTGGGGAAATATTATCAGAATTACAATTATCATTTACATTAAAGCCAGGTATGGATCGACGTCGATATAATGCTCAAAGAACTAATGAAGTTGCTGCTGTTTTTCGTACAACTGCTGACGGAGAAATTTCAGAATCATATGTAACAATTCGTAATAGAAATACCAAAACTTTACAAAATGTTAGTACCATGGATCCAAATGTTGAACCATGGATATATCCATTATTTTACCCATATGGAACTCAAGGATGGCATTGTAATTTAACAAAATTAAATAGTAATAAACGAGTAACTAGAACTCAGTATATTAAATATCGTATGGCTATTCGTGATGAATTTAATGTCTTTTTATTAGGTCGTCGTTTATTTCAACAATGTAGATAGTTATGTTAAAATAGAAAAAGATAGAATAAATTATTGTAAAGATCATCAAAAAGAACTACGTACTGAAACATATCAAGGTTTAAAAGATTACATGTGTTCGAGAACGCGCGTCGTGAAGATAGGATGCGCTGGATAGATAAGTCACCGTTTTTTGTATATAAAGACTTTTAATTAATTGACATACACTAATTAACAAAAGTGAACACGCACAATATTAATACAAAACTTGAATACTTTTCAGAGCGATAAATCAAAGAGAAAACGTAATAATGGTAAGCGGAGGTCGTCAACGAATTTGCGGTTTTAATAATAAGCGGAGATGCGATATGCGGTTTGACTGCGATATACTGAGATAAGGCCCTTAGAATTTTGTTGGCGCTCCCTTTATTGTCTCGGTGCAGGTCCCGTCACGTCACCACGCGCCAATCAATTTTCAACAAATTTAAAGTTGTTGAGGTGACGCAAAGGCGTCTGGCGCCATTGGCTGCCGCGCGATCCGCGCTGAGTAGGCACGGGCCTGACATGCGCGAGGCAATCGATTGTTCCATCGATTGGCCCTCGGAAATCACGTGATCGTTTTGCGCATGTGTTTCGCGACGTTGGTAGTTGTAACTCAGTGCGGTAACCGTTACGTATTTGTTATTTATTATTGACGCTTTAATTGCCTCGATGATTTATGACATAGTTATTCCTAGCTAGGTGAACTTTTTTCTGTTATTTATTCGACCGCGAAATATTATCACAACTATAAAGTTAAATATAATAACGAAATATTATAACAGATATAAAATTAAAGCAAATAGATTATTGCAATCTTGAACAACATGCAAACTATGGCAAATAATTTAAATGGGCGTATTGGAAAGATGGTCATACTTCCATCCACATTTGTTGGATCACCGCGTAATATGTTACAAAATTATCAAGATGCAATGACAATTGTTAGTAAATTTGGTAAACCAGATCTTTTCATTACAATGACTTGTAACCCAAAATGGCGTGAAATTGAAGAGAATCTTTTGCCTGGTCAACAAGCTTCTGATAGACCTGACATTTGTTCACGTGTTTTTAATCTTAAAAAGGATTATTTAATTGATTTGATTGTTAAGCAAAAATTTTTTGGAGAAGTAGTAGCCTTTGTATATGTTATTGAATTTCAAAAACGCGGTTTGCCACATGTCCACATGTTAATTACTTTAAATTATAATTTTAAAATAACAACTCCACAGATCGTTGACAAATATATCTCTGCTCAAATTCCTGATCCTTGTGAAAATCGTGTTTTACACGACATAGTTATGAATATATATGAAACATATGATTCATGGACCTTGTGGTGATTGGTGTTTGGTAGATGGAAAATGTTCTAAACATTATCCTAAACCGTATCATGAAGAGACCAGAATGGATGAAGATGCTTATCCTTATTATCGTCGACGAGATAATGGCAAAAGTTTTGAACGTCCTGGTGGATATATAGTTGATAATCGTTATGTAGTTCCATATTGTTCCATTTTATCAATTATATTTAATTGTCATATTAATGTTGAAGTTGTTTCAAGTATCAAATCGGTTAAATATCTGTATAAATATATTTACAAAGGACATGATGCTGCTGCTATTACAATTGAACCAATAACAGAAAATATAATTATAGATCACGATGAAATACGCAATTTTATAGAAGCTCGTTATGTTGGACCTGTAGAAGCGAGCTGGCGTATTCTTGAGAAAAAATTACAAGATAAAAGTCATACTATCGTACGTTTACCCGTCCATCTTCCTAATGCACAAAATGTTATAATTGAAAATGAAGCAGTTGAAGAAGCTATGACTTCAGCTTTAGATCAAGTTACTATGTTAATAGATTATTTTGCATTGAATTCTCGCGATGAAGAAGCAAAACAATATTTATATATAGAAATTCCACGATATTATACACTTAAAAAAGAAAAAATTAATGGTAAAAATATATCGCGTTGGAGTAAACGCAAAAGTCATTATAATTGCATAGGACGAATGTATTCCGTTAGTCCAACACAAATTGAATTATATCATTTACGACTATTATTACTCACAGGTAAAGGGAGCTACGAGTTTTGATAAATTAAAAACTGTAAATGGAGAAGTTTGTCAAACATTTTCAGCGGCATGTCTAGCTTTAGGTTTGATTGAAGATGATGATGAATGGAGACGAGCTATGAACGAAGCTGTTGGATGGATGATGCCAAGACAACTTCGTAGATTATTTGTACGTATACTATTACATTGTCAACCATTGCATCCTGAAGAGCTTTGGGAACATTTTAAAGTAGCAATGTCGGAAGATTATGTACGACATTTTGGAATATTACAAGGACAAAAGAAAGCATATGCTCAAATCAATGCTATGTTGTGTGCTGAAGGCAAAAGTTTTGCTGATTTTCCACAAATGGAACAATTACAAGATAATGATGAAGAGAATGATTATGTAACACTTAAAGAAACTATGGAAATTGGTGTCAGACAATATGAACAATTAAATGACAAGCAGAAAGAAATAGTAGATCTTATATTAAATAGATTAGACAATAATAATTACAATAATAATTGTTTTTATATCGATGGTCCAGGTGGTTCAGGCAAAACATTTACATATACAACTATTTATCACTTACAAGTAACACTACTCAAGTGTCATTCGCCGATATTCTTGAAACTTTGCACACACGTAGTACATCGAAAAACATTAAACACGTGTTTTTTTATTTTGGCTAACAAGGCGTTTTAAGGTCGGGTATAGTACCACTATCTTGCCTTCACTGGTCGGGTATAATACCACTATCTTGCCTTCACTGGCTGGGTAGACCTTCCCATTGTCTTCAGTTTCCGCCATTTGGATGCGTCATATTGAATTTTTCATCCGCCACCTCTAGATTGATATAACTGTTGCCAAAATCGTAATCATGTATCTAATAAACTTCGCAAGTGGCGTTAAATAAAGTTTTTTAAACTTCTGCGATTTTGTCCACCATTTTGTATTTGCCATTCTGAATCTCGTTAAACTAATGTCAAAATCGTCATTAGCGATCTCAAAAACACGCAGACAATGGGAAGATCTACCCAGTGAAGGCAAGATAGTGGTACTATACCCGACCAGTGAAGGCAAGATAGTGATACTATACCCGACCTTAAAACGCCTTGTTAGCCAAAATAAAAAAATACGTGTTTAATGTTTTTCGATGTACTACGTGTGTGCAAAGTTTCAAGAATATCGGCGAATGGCACTTGAGTAGTGTTACTTGTTAGCCAAAATTCGTAATAAACATGTATGTATAATGGCTTTTACGGGCATTGCAGCGACATTGTTGCCAGCAGGAAAAACGGTTCATAAAACATTTGGATTGCCAGTTCCATTATTTACTGATTCATCATCTAGCATTAAAATCCAATCAAAGGAAGCTCAATATTTGAAAAAAATTGATATTTTTATTTGGGACGAAGCGCCAGTGACACCACGATATGCTTTAGAGATTATGGATCGAACTTTGCGTGACATCATGAATAATAATTTACCTTTTGGTGGAAAAATTATCATATTAGGTGGTGATTTTAGCCAACTTCTTCCTATTAAAATACATGGTACTCGATGTGAAATCGTGAATCTTTCAATCAAGTTTAGTTCTAATTGGAGACATTTTATAAGTTTCTCTTTAACGGAAAACATGAGAGTTCTCCCAGAGGAAACTGAATTTGCAAAGTTTCTGTTGGATTTGGGAGATGGCATATTAAATGATTCTAATGATAATATACAACTTCCAGATTATTGTATTGCACCCATTAATGCTGATGTTGTAGAAGATATATATGGTGATCTAATACGAAATAAAGAATTTAATAAAATGGCTAAGTGTGCAATACTTTCAGCAAGAAATGCTGACGTCGATGAAATTAATAAACGAGTTGTTGAATTATTAGATATATCTGAGGAACGAATTTATACAAGTACAGATAGTACTGAAAATTGTGGCGATAATGGTGATATTGGAGAAGTTTTATTACCAGAATATTTAAATACTTTGTCTCCATCATCTCTCCCTCCTTACGAATTACGTTTAAGACCGAATTGTATTATTATGTTGATTAGAAATCTCAGTATCAATGAAGGTCTTTGCTATGGCACTAGATTAATGATTATAGAACTTGCTGATCATTTATTAAAATGCAAAATTTTAACAGGTGATAAAGTAGGAGATATTATTTTCTTGAATCGTATAACATTATATTGCGAAAATATATATCCTTTCACTTTTAAAAGAAGACAATTTCCAATAAAATTAGCTTTTGCTATGACAATTAATAAGTCACAAGGTGTTGAGAAAAGAGAGAGAGAGAGAGAGAGAGAGAGAGAGAGAGAGAGAGAGAGAGAGAGAGAGAGAGTGAGAGAGGAAGAGAAGGGGAATGCGTGTGCAATGAACTCCGGTTTGCGGGTACCGAAAATAAGGGAATAATTGCGCTTTTCTCGCTTTCGTAAGTTGCGCGGCTCCGCGCGGCGCCGCCGGTGCGCCAATCGCCACCGCGCGCCGTAGCGCGTTTTCCCGCGCTCGAAATACCGTCGCTGTTAGAATCGTCGTTAAAACACAAACAAACGATGATAACAAACGGTTTTGTCCTCCGACTCTCGAGAGGGTTCCATATCGCCACGTAACGAAATCAAAAGTTCGTTGATTTCGTTTCGGAACCTTCTCGAAGGTCAGCGGGATAAAGCCGTTTGCCCGTCGAACAATCACTTTCTTGTCTTGAGGCCTTCTGTGCGGATCGATAACGAGCGTTCTCTCAAAAAGTACTTTGTACCGCGCTTTTTCACGGGCAATACTCTTTTATCGTTGTTGCACTTCTTGCAACTGCGCTCCGCGTCGGCGCGACCTCAGTTCGTCGCGCAAAACCTCTGTAAATTACATTTTGTAAATATAGTGCTGTTTATTTTGTGTAAAATCAAGTCTTCGATTTTTTTGTGTCGTCAGTCTGTGTGCATACCTGACTTTATCGTGTGCGCGCGTTACCGCTGTGACTACTCTTTAAAGATTCCGAACATCTTTTGGTCCTTCGAGCCGGATCTTTTCGCGCTTCCGACGCAGCCAGCATTCGTGTACGTAGTCGTCAGCGGTGGGTATGGACAACGACGATATGGAGCAGATGGTCGATGACCAGCACGAGATCTACGGGCGTATATCGCGGACCCTCGACAACCTTCGGAAGATCGGGTCGGCCAAGTTGTCCGTAGACAGCGTTCACGCTGCTATACGCCTCCTGGACGAGAAGTGGAGCGCGTTCACCGAACAGCACAAGCAGCTTCGTACAGACTTTTGGAAGGAGCTGAAAAAACATGCGTATCAGACGGAGGATTTCTTCAGTCTCGTGGAGGTCGAGTATATACAGCAGCGCACCGACCTTAGCGAGATGGAGCGGAGATTTACCGCACCGACGGAGATAGTACCTGCCGAAAGGGTGCGAGACATTACATCGTCGCGCAAACTACTGCCGCGGATGCAGCTTCCTCAGTTCTCCGGCAAGTTTGAAGACTGGCCGTCTTTCCGCGACCTCTTCCGATCAATGGTGAATGAGGAGCCCTCCTTGTCAAAGGTCGATCAGCTTCAATACCTAAAGACCAGTGTGAAAGGTGACGCCGAACATTTGATCAAAAACCTACCTACCACGGAGGACAATTTCGAGCGCGCCTGGGACATGCTGAGCTCCCACTTTGAAAACAAGCGGCTCTTGGTAAGATCATACCTTAATGCCTTCACGTCGCTGCAACGTATGAAGACGCCCTCAGCCGCTGGACTCCGCCGGATCTTCCACTGCGTCCTCACGACCGTCGGAGCTTTGGAGGGCATCGATAGGCCGATCAGCAACTGCACCGACCTCTTCGTGCACCTGGTGGTGGGACTCCTGGACAGCGAGACCAGGCGCGAGTGGGAGAGCTCGCTCGGGAAGTCACCCGAGCCCCCCTCGTACGACACGCTCCGCGAGTTCTTGCAGGAGCAGCTGATGACGCAGGACGTCCTCCTAGCAGTCGAAGCAGAGGCGCCTAGCAAGCCGTCCAAGCCGGAAAGGTCTAGCCGCTCAGCTCGTGCCAACCATGTCGGAAGCAAGGGGCCAGACTCGAATCGCAGCTGCCCCCTGTGCAAGAAAGAACACTTTATCGCATACTGCGATACCTATAAGAGGAAGACGGCTCAGGAGAGACGAGAACTAGTGGGGACTCACCAGCGTTGCTGGAACTGCCTCGGACGACATCTTTTGAGTGCCTGCTCGTCGACTAAGGTGTGTAGCAAGTGCTCGGGTCGGCACCACACGACCTTGCACGAGTCGTTCGCCGTCGCCGCTTTGACAGCCAGTGAACCCAGTGCATCCGCGACAGTGAATGTGGCCGAACGTCCTCCCGCTGAGTGCGGACCGGTGTTGCTCGCGACCGCCCGCGTCCTAGTGGATGACCGCGCCGTAACCCGTCACGTAGTGCGCGCGCTAGTCGACACCGGAGCCGAGACGTCGCTGATCGCCGAGTCCTTGGCGCAGCGACTCCGCTTGCCGCGAACTCCGTCTTCGGTGGCCATCTTCGGGGTGGGTGGCGTCCAGTTGGGTGTCTCCCGCGGTCGAGTCGCGCTCTCCGTGGCCTCTCGCGACGGACAATTCGCGCTCGCCGTCTCAGCGCTCGTGTTGCCGCGTCTCGCCGTGTACAGCGGCCCGTCGGAAGGCAGGACGCGTTCTTGGCCTCACCTCGACGGCCTCAACCTCGCGGATCCTGATTTTCGCCGCCAAGACCCCGTGGAACTGCTTCTCGGTGCCGACGTGTATTTGGACCTAGCTTTACCGGACCTGCTCCGCGGATCACCGCGCGAGCCGGGTGCCCAGCTGACTCGCTTCGGCTGGGTGTTGATCGGCTCCGTTGGGGTCGCCCACGCCGCGACTACCGTGTCGTCGGTGCAGTGCTCAGCCGTCGACGAACTCAGTGACTTAGTGCGCCGCTTCTGGGAAGCCGAAGAGCCTCCACGCGCCCCATTACCGCTGACCGCCGATGAAACTGAGTGCGAGGAACACTTCTCGCGTACGTACGATAGACTGACCGATGGACGCTACCAGGTGCGCCTACCTGTGCGCCAAGAGCTGCCCGATCTGACCTCCACTCGCCGCGCCGCGTCACGTCTCCTGGAGGTCATGTCGCGTCGGTTCTCTCGCGACCATGATTTCGGGGACAAATATCGCGCCTTCATGAGCGACTACGCCGCGCTCGGATACATGTCGCCGGTCACCGATTCACCGTTGGCTCCCAGGACACCGCTCTGCTACCTGCCGCATCACGGTGTTCTACGAGGCTCCGGGTCCGAGGCCAAGATTCGCGTGGTCTTTAACGGGTCATCGCGCACCAGGGCCGGTGCGTCACTCAACGCCTCACTTCACGTTGGACCGAACCTGCTGCCGGCGCTGTCAGATGTCCTTACACGTTGGCGCCGCTTCCGCTACGTCTTCGCCGCCAATGTGGAGAAGATGTACCGGCAAATCGCGGTACATCCTGCGGACCGCGATCTCCAGCGTATCCTGTGGGGAGAAGAGCAGACATCAGAATATCGCCTCAACACCGTGACGTATGGGCTAGCTATCTCGCTATACGTGTGTTGCATCAACTCGCGGAGGACGAGAGGGAGAGGTTTCCGCTCGCGGCCGACGCGATCAGACAACACGTATACATGGACGACGTCCTTACCGGAGCGGACGACGTGGTGACAGGTCACCAATTGGCAGAGCAGATGTCAGCGCTTTGCATGGCGGGCGGCTTCCCTCTGCGAAAGTGGGCCGCAAACCATGAAGCGCTCCTGAAGGACGTTCCCCTCGAGCACCGTTTGCAGAACACCACCGGCGCTCAGATGCCGTCGATCGAGCATTCCGTCCTTGGGCTGCGCTGGAATCCGACGAGCGACGACTTTGCGCTCGCTATCCAACGGGCTCCACACATCACGCCCACGAAGAGGTCGATCCTGTCGCAAACGGCGCGTCTCTTCGACCCGCTGGGTTGGTTGGCTCCCATCATAATACGAGCCAAACTTTTGGTGCAAACTGCGTGGATCCAGCACCTCGACTGGGACGCTCCGCTAGCCGAGAAGGAAGCCGCCGCATGGACCCAACTGGAGGAGGAGCTGCCGCTGCTGGAAAGGGTCCGACAGCCGCGCTGGTTTGGCTGCAAAAACCACAGGGGCACTCTGCAGCTCCATGGGTTCGCAGACGCCTCGGAGCTCGCCTATGCCGCCGTCATCTACTTGCGGGCCGGCGACGACGTCCCTGTCAGCCTGGTCGCCGCTCGGACGAAGGTCGCGCCGCTGAAGCGAGTCTCGCTCCCCCGCTTGGAGCTCTGCGCCGCAGCCCTGCTAGCCAAACTGGCCGAGCACTACCGTAGCCTCCTGGATCTGCCACCTTCGGAAGTACACCTGTGGTCAGACTCCACGGTCACGCTCAGCTGGGTGCGCGGCCATCCTGCAAGGTGGAGTACATACGTGGCAAACCGAGTCAGTGAGATTCAGAGGATCAACCCAGACGCCACCTGGCGCCACGTACCTGGTCGGGAGAATCCAGCCGACTGCGCTTCCCGGGGAGTCTCGCCGAGTGAACTTCTGGATCATCCGCTGTGGTGGCATGGTCCGTGCTACCTCCGGGAGCCTCAAACGACCTGGCCGACGGATCTTAGGCTCATCGACGATGAGGACTAGCCGGAGCGACGTCTGCCTCGATGCCTCGCGGCCGCCCAGGAACGTGAACTTGACGAGCTCTTGCGATTCTCGAGCCTTCGCCGCCTGCTTCGCGTGTCGGCGTGGCTATGGCGTTGGCGAAGACATCGGCTATGCGCCGCAAACCAAGAACCCGCACCAGCGCCCCTTGCTGCTGAAGAGTTGGAGGCGGCCCTCGCTCGCTGGATCCGAGTGGTCCAACGTATGGCTTTCCAGTCGGAGCTGGTGGACCTACGTGCAGGAAGACCGCTGCCGGGTCGCAGCCCACTTCGCAAATTGAACCCGATGATGGACGCTGAGGGCATTCTGCGGGTTGGAGGACGCCTGAAACACTCGCTCCTCGACGAGGACCAACGTCACCCTATGCTACTACCTTCGGAGTCTCACCTGACTTACCTGGTGCTAGATGCCTGTCACCGACGTACGCTGCACGGAAGGGTCCAAGCCACCTTGGCGAACGTCCGGCAGCGCTTTTGGATCCCGAGGGGCCGTCAGTTGGTGCGTCATCACATCCACCGATGTCCTCCATGCGTGCGATGGCGGGCGGCGACCATGCAGCCTATGATGGGGAACCTGCCGAGGGAGCGTGTCACCCCGAGCCGGCCGTTCCAGTTCACCGGCGTGGACTTTGCTGGACCTGTCTGGCTTCGAACCTCGAGAGGCCGCGGACACAAGGCATACAAAGGCTTCCTCGTAGTATTCGTTTGTTTCAGCTCCCGCGCTGTGCACTTGGAGGTCGCCAGCGATTACTCCGCCGACGCCTTCCTGGCAGCATTCCGTAGGTTCGTGTCGCGCCGTGGACTGTGCACTATCGTGCACAGTGACTGCGGCACGAACTTCGTAGGCGCAGACAGGCAGCTACGGGAGCTCTTCAGGGCAGCCGGCCGCGAGGCTCTCACAATCATCGGGCGCCTCGCCGACGAGGGAATCCAGTGGTCCTTTAACCCACCTTCAGCACCCCACTTCGGCGGCCTTTGGGAAGCGGCCGTGAAAAGCGTGAAGCACCACCTGCGCCGGACAATCGGCGAATCGAAGCTCACCTTCGAGGAGCTCACTACGCTCCTTGCCGAGGTCGAAGCTTGCCTTAATTCAAGGCCGCTCCAGGCCTTGTCCGACGATCCCGAGGACCTCGGCGTCCTCACCCCGGGGCACTTCCTGGTGGGTGGCCCCCTGCTCGCCATCCCGAAACCATCATTGGTGGATGTGGGGCCCAACCGACTGAGCCGATGGCGTCTGCTGCAACAGATGCGCGACCACCTGTGGCAGCGTTGGGCCAGGGAGTATCTCCAGGCACTGACCCCTCGGCCAAAGTGGTGGGTCAACCGCGGAGCCATCCATGAGGGACAGCTCTGCCTGGTGAAAGGGGAGAGCACGCCGCCGTGCCGCTGGCCGCTCGCGCGAATTACTCGGCTGCACACCGGAGACGATGGCCGCGTCCGCGTTGTCAAGGTCCGGACCTCCGTCGGCGAACTGACGCGCCCGGTCGTCAAGATCGTGCCACTCCCGCCGATGACCTCCGCGGATACGAAGCCGTCGACATAGAGCACGCGTCTCCTCCGCGTCGATGGTGCCTTCCGCGTGTACATAGATCTGTAAATAAAAATGTACATAGTTCCTGTTCCGTAGAATTAAATTGGCGATATTACTATCGTTTTACGCGTACTTACGTGTCCTCTGCCAAAGTCTCCATCTCCGAACATCTTTCGTCGAACAATTCTCACTTCTCGCGGCGCGTTGCACATGGGGATCCTAACCGCAATCTGTCAACGCGCGATTGCCCACGACGCACGCACAGTACTCTGCGTTGATACCACTGCTTCGATCAATCAAGTACTCTGCGTTGATACCACTGCTT